>NC_142503.1:19533235-19686102 GCF_057876585.1 Rhinolophus sinicus
TCTGATGTATATAGATGCAAAAATCCTAAACAAAATTCTAGCAAATCGAATGCAACAATGCATTAAAAAGATTATTCATCACCACCAAGTGGGTTTTATCCAAGGGGCACAAGGATGGTTCAACATATGCAAATCCATCAATGTGATACATCACATAAACAAAATAAAGGACAAAAATCATATGATTATATCAATTGATGCAGAAAAAGCATTTGACAAGATACAACGTCCGTTTATGTTTAAAACACTTAATAAAATAGGTATAGAAGGAAAATATCTTAACATAATAAAGGCCATATATGACAAACCCTCTGCTAATCTTATAATTAATGGTAAAAAACTGAAGCCCTTTGCTCTATGTTCAGGAACACGACAGAGCTGTCCCCTGTCACCTCTGCTTTTCACATAGTGTGGGAAATAAAAGGCATCCAAATTAGTAATGAAGAAGTTAAATTGTCACTCTCTGCAGAAAACATGAGGCTATATATAGAAAACACTAAAGACTCCACCAAAAAGCTATTAGAAACACTGAACAAATACAGTAAAGTTGCCAGCTACAAAATCAACGTACAAAATGTACAAAATACAAAAGTCCATTTATATACTATCAATGAAATCTCAGAAAAAGAAATTAAAAAAAAAAAAATTCCTTTGCAATTGCAACAAAAAGAATAAAATACCTAGGAATAAACTTAACCAAGGATGTGAAAGACCTACATGCTAAAAACTATAAGACATTTTTAAAAGAAATTGAAGAAGACACAAAGAAATGGAAAGATATTCCATGCTCATGGATTGGACGAATCAACATAGTTAAAATGGCCATATTACCCAAAGCAATATACAGATTTACTGCAATCCCCATCAAAATCCGAATGGCATTTTTTAAAGAAATAGAACAAAAAATCATCAGATTTGTATGGAACCGAATAGCCAAAGCAATCCTAAGAAAAAGAACAATGATGGAGGTATCACACTCCCTGACTTTAGCTTGTACTACAGGGCTACTATAATCAAAACAGCATGGTATTGGCAGAAAAACAGACACATAGACCAATGGAATAGAATTGAGAACCCAGAAATAAAATGACATAAATATAGACAGATAATTTTTGAAAAAGAAGCAAAAAACATACAATGGAGAAAAAACAGCCTCTTCAATAAATGGTGCTGGAAGAATTGGAAAGCCACATGCAAAAGAATTAAACTGGAATGCTATCTGTCACCATGTACCAAAATTAATTCAAAATGGATCAAAGACCTAAGCATAAGACCTGAAACAATAAACTGCAAAGAAGAAAACCTAGGTACTAAACTTATGGGCCTTGGGTTCAAAGAGTGTTTTATGAATTTGACTCCAAAGGCAAGTGAGGCAAAAGCTAAAATAAATGAATGGGACTGTATCAAATTTAAAAGCTTCTGCACAGCAAAAGAAACCATAGACAGAATAAAGAGGCAACTAACTGAATGGGAGAAGATTTTTGTAAACAGTGCCTCTGATAAGGGGCTAATATCCAAAATATACAAGGAACTCATGCAACTCAACAACAACAAAAAAACAAACAACCCAATTGAAAAATGGGCAAAGGACCTGTAGAGACATTTCTCCAAAGAGGACATACAAATGGCAAATAGACATATGAAAAAATGTTCAACATCACAAATCATCAGAGAAATGCAAATAAAAGTCACAAGGAGATATCACCTCACCCCAGTCAGAATGGCTATCATCAACAAGGCATATAGTAACAAGTGTTGGAGAGGCTGTGGAGAAAAAGGAACCCTCATACACTGTTGGTGGGAATGCAGATTGGTGCAGCCACAATGGAACGCAGTATGGAGGTTCCTCAAAAAATTAAAAATAGAATTTCCATATGACCCAGCAATCCCTCTCCTGGGTATCTACCCAAAAAATTTGAAAGCATTTATCCATAAAGACATGTGTGTTCCAATGTTCATTGCAGCTTTATTTATGGTGGCTAAGACATGGAAACAATCAAAATGTCCTTCGATAGATAAATAGATAAAGAAGTTGTACTATATGCATACAATGGAATACTATTTGGCGATAAGAAAAGATTAAATAGTACCATTTGTGACAACATGGATGGATCTTGAGATTATAATAAGTGAAATAAGTCAGACAGAAAAAGTAGAGAACCGTACGATTTCACTGATATGTGGTATATAAAACTGAAAACAACAAAAGAACAAGACAAAGAAATGAAGGAACAAAAACTCATGGACATAGATAATAGTTTAGTGGTTACCAGAGGGTAAGGGAAGAGGGGGGTCTCTATAAGAGGGTAAACGAGGTCTTATTTATGGTGATGGAAGAGAACTGACTCTGGGTGGTGAACACACAATGTGAGATAAAGAGAATGTATTACAGAATTGTACACCTGAAATCTATGTAACTTTACTAACAATTGTCACCCCAATAAACTAATAAAGAAAAAAAGAGCTGCGAAAGAAAACTATTGATGCACCTTTAACCCAGAGATTATTCTGCTTTTAGGATTTTATGTTAACAATATAAGACACTTAGAAAACAAACTGTAAACAAGTCTTTTCATAATAGTGTTATTGGAAACATTTTTAAAAATGCAAACCACGTGCATGGGATTTATTTTTTAATTATTCTAAACCTATACATTTGGAATTAGTACAAATAAAATCAAATTTAGAGGAATAAATTACTAGGAAAATATATATTTTTAAAAGTATTTTTATAAAAGAAATACAATTTTATGATATATATATATATATCATACGATATATATATATATAGATAGATAGATAGATAGATAGATAGATAGATAGATAGATAGATAGATAGAGTAATTTGGAATAATTTTGAAAAAATGATTTTCAGATTCTTCTTGTATTATTTTATATTCTCCAAATTTTCTACTATAAGAACTTACTACTTTAAACATTAATCTAATATAAAATAAATAGTATAATTTCAATATAGAGTGGAGAAATTCTAACATTAATTCAACTTGATTTTATAGTAATCACTACTCTACTTTTTAGGAAATGAAGTACTTAGACTAGAAAGAAAGCTATGCAATTACCGAGTAGTTATTTCTAAATGCTAGGTAATACCTGCATTTATTTCAATTACAGTCACAAACTCTACACTTTTCCCCTTGTTTTTGAGACTCCCAAGTAATAATTCCCATCATAACCCCTCATGTCTTGCTTTTACATATTTCTTATGGATCTCCACTTTCCATTTGGTCTTAGGTCATTCATTTTTGCCTGGAAACTATGTGATAACATGTCCCCAATGGATCAGCCTATCAGAAAGGGCACAGAATGTGAAGATGTTTGCATCATACATCAATACCCTACATAGGACATTCATGACGGAATGTTATAAAACAATGTATAAGATCTGTCTTCCGCATGTCATCAACTTCTCTTCCGAGTCAACCTGATGTTTACTCATTGGAGCTATGTATAAAAGTTCTGTGATGGAATCTATTTATAGTTTTAATGTGGTAGACTTCTCTTCACCAAAGCAGATCTAGCTACTAACACTATTGATTGTTCAATCTACCAACAGCAAAGCCAGAGCTGGACCCCAGGTAGGATACCGTGTTCTGGGATTACCAGTCAGCTTCTTGGTGGAAGGTTGATTATATTGGATTACTCCCATCAAGAAGAGGATAACCATGAGTTCTATGAGAAATTGATTGATTGCCAGTAGCCAATACACATAAGATCACTAAAACATGGATCCTGTGGGCATCAAAATTTGTGGAATCCTTCCAGCCAAGCTGGTAACAGTAGATAGTGCAACTCAGAATGATAGTGGTGGAAGAAAGAGCACGAATGTTAACATAGACATTACTATCGGCTATAGAAACGAGAGCTGAAATGCCTATATTTTATGGTGACTGTTTCTTCATTTGCTGTTTATGAGATAAATAATGATGGATGTTAATATTTATCTACAGATTCCACGTATGTAGGATTGAATTGATATGACCTGTGGCAATATGACAGTGGAGTTTTAAGTTTCTCTTGCATTGGAGATATGTTCCTGATTACATCACCCCATCTTTTCCATAGTACTTTATGACTATATTATGTCATTTACAGTGTTTTAGATAAAGTTGTTCAAGTGACTTACCCATGCTGCTAAATCGTACATCATTAATAACAGAGGTTTTCTTGCTTTAATTGTATTCACCTGCAACACTTAGATGTGCTTTGAACATAGTAAATGCTCAACAAATATTTACTGCATATGAAATATTGCAGATGATGAAATGCAGATAAATGTTTGCTAATGGAAAAATACTGGCACCAGGGGGAAAACATTATCTTTTCTGAAAAGTGCTATTATATTCGTAACTTTTAAAATTAACTTCCATCACTTAAAAAAAGTGTGATCATTTGTTTAGTATTTGATGGCATTTTTGCAATGTTCTAATATCTTTATAAAGGACATAACATGAATTAACATATAAGTCCCATTGCAAGCGTACAGATACATGTATCATAATCAGTTTCACCTTGAATAAAGTTTTCAGTTGTGGTCACCTCATCTCTAAATAAACCTCACAGAAATAGAAAAAGCCCAGTGAAGGACAATGAAAAGGATTGCAATCATGAGTAATACTACAGGAGGGGACTCCAAATGAGCAGGATATTAAAAGACTAGGCTGAATTGCTCTCAGAAACCAAGGGGAAAAGGTGATAAAATAGAAGCATATTAAGTAAAGAATAGAATAAAATAGATACACAGAAGTTCTTTCCTTTTACCCTTCCTTACAATTCAAGGACAGTGGATAAAACCACCATGCTTAAAAAACGAAAATAGAAGTCTACTTCCTTGGCGTAAATTGTCAAGAAATGGTGTCAGTGTTTCTATCTCTCCCATTCCTAGTTGAGAGAGTAAATCAACATCTATATACCTCCATTTTTCCAATATTTGTATAATAAAATGTTAGATATTGAAAGATCCTAAGTTAGACTAGACTAGAATCTATTTCAATAGAAAAAAAGGAAACTGAGGCCCAGACAATTTGCTATTCATATGCATTCATAAATCTAATTACTCGGAGAGTAGCAGGGATATTTTCTTGTCAGAGATATTTTCAGCACTCCATGGTTGTTACCTCCAGCATAGTCACTGTATATTATATGAGTACATCACATAGCTCATTCATTTGTATATGTAAATACCCAAACATATACACTATGTGCACTATACACTGTATATATACACAAATACAATGTCTGACAATGAAGTTCGTGAACTCATCCTAGAAAAAGTGCTACATACCTCATTGCTGAATACCACTATGGTCACCTTCGAAGTACTCCCCTTGGAAATCTATACACTGATGCCAGCGCCTCATTCACCCTTCAAAGAAATTTTGGAACTCTTTTTCTGGAAGGGCCATCAGAGCTGTTGTTGTATTACCCTTGATGTCCTGAACGTCATCAAAATGTCCTCCTTTCAATATTTTCTTTATCTCTGGGTAAAGAAATAAGTCACTGGGGGACAGATCAAGTGAGTAGAGAGGGTGTTCCAATATAGTTATTTGGTGACTGACTAAAAACTAACTCACAGACAGTGCCGTGTGACCTGGTACATTGTCGTGATACAAGAGCCATGAATTGTTGGTGAAAGGTTCATGTTGTCTAACTTTTCATGCAGTCTTTTCAGTACTTCCAAATAGAAGTGGTTAACTATTTGCCCACTTTGATGCAATATCATTGAAACAAGTTTGTGAACTTCATTGTCAGACCTTTGTATATTTCATGTATCAGAAATGCATTTTAATACTTTTTACTATTTCTCTTTATTTCAAGGTATTTAAGTGATTGTACCATCCAGTTTTCATCAAATCCACATGCAAAAATGATTTATGTCAATTCATATATGAATCGATATATATCCTGAATACCTGTAATATAGAGTATCAGTGGAAAATATGTTAGTATCACATAACCAACTTTTTTTGTCTGGGATAAGTTGAACAACTAATGGACACCACATGATACTTCTTAAAATCTATCATGTCCTTTAATGGTTTTCACATTTTCTCTCATTTTCTTCAGCTAGCATAAAACTAAAACCATTGCCATCTCTGAGCATACATCAGCAACTTGATTTTCTTCAGTTAGTGGTTAGCATAGAAAAATGTCTATTATTTTGAAATAAAACAATGAGGAACACGTTTACAATAAAGTCTGAATTGAAGGAAATTACAAACTGGTCTATATTCAAATATTATACACAGCCTCAAAGACAATATTAAAATTCAGTGCAGATACTCCAGTCATTTTATCCTCCAAAATGCTTCCTGTAAGTTTGTTTGCCTTTCATACTTATCTACTCCTGATCTACTCCAGGTGTGTGCCATCGCCCTCCCAAGGGCAGATCAAGTTTTTGTTACATAGCTGAGTCTAGGCACTTTCCACATGCTTCTAGAACAACACATACTTAGCTTTTCATAGCAAATAATCACACTATACAATATTTATATATATATATATATATATGAAAAAAACATATATATACATATATATCCCCATCTATTGTCATCCTGTTACTCCTCTTGTGGGAGGAGTTTCATCCTCAACCCCTTGCTATGAAGTTTGATAAAATTATTTGATTAAAGTAAAGGAATATGAGTCAAAGTGATAATGTGCCAGACATGAGCTGAAACTTTAAAATGCATCTGTTTTTCTATCAGTAATCTTGCTCTGCCATGAGAGAAGCACGTTTCAAGTAGAAGCTGCTTTTTTCACCTAGGTTCTGGAATGGGAAAACACGTGAAGCAGAGCGATCACAGGCTGGCAGAGCTCAGTCGAGCTGCAGCAGCCAAAGCTGACTTATAGCCACCCAAATACTATGTGAATGAAAAATAAATTCTGCTGTTGTAAGCCTATTAAGATTTGTGTGCTCCTTTGTTACTGCAGCAAAATTGATATGCAAGACAACCAAATTTTGGGTGAAATTGATACACTATCCTCTGTGAATTCAAAGAATATTTACTTTACTTCAGTGCTGCAAGCACGAGTATAACTCTGGATATAAAGACTTTTTAAAAAGAGACATTCTTTTTTATTGCTCATAATAAAATGGATATTGCTGTAGTAGAGAAACATTTACAATAGAATGTGATAAATGACACAATATAATTACATCCTCGTTTACATTTGTATGGAGTCAGAGGCTCACCTAATTCTACCTAAGACAGAAATACAGATTTGGGGGAAGGATTTGCAGAATAAGTAATAACTAACCTGAATCTTGAAGGTAAACAAGAGTTCACAGAAAGGACAAATTGAGGGAATATATTACAGACACAGGAAAACACAGGACTGAGAGCGAAGAATGAGACATATACTCGTATGGCAATTGTAAATCATTCCTAGTAGCTGGGTTATTGGTAGGTACTGTGCAAAAAAGTCAGTCAGTGCCAAATTAAAATGGACCTTTCTCATTGCACTAATGAGCTTGCAATTCACCCAGTAGAATGGATAATAGCAGGATGAAAAATGGATTAGAGATCCAGGGAGAAAGAGAAAAGTGGATTGTACAAGTGCATACAAGATAAGACACGGTCATTGGGCAATTAGAGAAGTAAGTTCCCTGCTTGCTTTGGAGAAGATCAGTGGGAATTTAGTTTCACTCTGATGCACAACATTGTTGGCCAAGGAGCAAAGCTGACATTGATGTCACTACTGCTACCCTGGGAGGCTAACCCGAGGCCCAGCCATGCTTCTCGAGTTCTTTCTGAGACAAAATTTAGAAATCTGCACAGCTGAGCCAAAGTCAAGGTTCAGGAAGAAAGAGTAACACTGTAGCCTCTGTAAGTCACATTGTCCCAAGGGAAACACTGGACCTATGTCTAGATCCTGTGATCAGGATAAAGAGAAGGTGGCAGATAATTGCCAGAGGTGAGGGTGAGTGGAAGGAGGTTAGGGAGGAGAAAAAAATGGGAATAAGCTTTGGAATATTGGCATCTTTTTTTATATTATTTTGTCCACATAGCCAACAAATTGCCCACATAATATTTAACTTTGCAGGGTTCATTCTAAATTTCTTTGAACCAAACAGGCAATGTGAGAAAATTAATTGTGTCTTATTCTGGAAGTATAGAATTAATCAGAAAGCTTGCATGATATCAATCATAAGGAAATAAAACATTCTATCTCAAGTTTACTCTAAATAAGTTTGAGAATAGGAGATGGGCATCTACAAGAATTGGGAGTCAATATTTTGCCAATGGTTGTAGTGGTGAAGTGGGGAATTTATTATATAAAGAGAAAGCTTTAAACCCTTCTTAAGCAGACAGATAGATTCTAAAGTAATGCATGTATATTTTATTTTTTACTTCACAGAAACGTCAAAAGGAAGACAGCATCATGAAGCTGTAACAATCAGAGTAACAGTAAAGTGTCTCCTCAAGAACTCGAAGCAACATGAAATATAACCTGGAAGACTTTCTGAGCAACAGAAATCCCATGAATGCAGCGTTTAATATAACTAGACTTTCCCAGCCACCAGAGTTGCTTAAGAGTTAGGAAGCACAGGGGCAATTCCTCATTTCTGTTCTGACACCATCAAAGAAAAAAAATCTATTTTTATAGAGGCTGCCAGATCCAAGTTTATCAATAATTGCAATAATAAAAACACTAACAATGCTGAATATTTTATAATAGTGATTTTATTACTGTTCCAACTTTGAAGTAAAATTAAAAGAAATAAATATCTAATTCCCTATTTCCAAAGGAGGACAAATTCATCCTTGTTTCTGTCAATGGAAATAAATGAATTATTTAACTTTTCCAATATTCACTTGTTTAAAGTGTCAGAAAAGAGAACAAGAGAAGGTTTTGAAATCAGGGAGACAAAGAGACAGAAGAGGAAAGACTTGAGAAATCACAAAACATCAAGTTATCTTAGGAGGAAAACTGACAGAAGAATTAGAACATAATAAATAGAACCAAAATAGAAATCCACAGAGATTCTTTTCTATGATGTTACCGATTCTGAGTCTTCATTCAGTATATTTGACTATCTATATCACATTTGATAATTAATCAATGAGACAGATAAATAATCAGAGTGTGTTTCATGGAAAAGCTTCCGTTTGTCTTAAGATTAGGAAAAAATAAATTTATTGAAAATACAAAGAAAAAGAAAAAGAAACAATGAGTAAGCAGAGCTTTGATGGAGAGACATCTAATTCCGTTTGTGAGCAGGAGGTCTGAGCTCTCTCAAAGAAAGTGGTGAGAACGACAAGGGCAGATCGATAAAAGATTTGAGACCTGAGGAATGGCTAGCACTTTGATTTGGGAGACAATTCTAACTCAGAAAGTCTGTGAGATAAATACAATATTATCTGCCCAAGCCATTGTGTGTGGAAGAAGACATGGCCCCAGGACTAAGACTGGTATTGAAAACTTGAATGTTTCTGAGGATAAAATTTAAGTCTCTTCATAGGTGATCACCAGAACCTCAAAACAAGAACCCAAAGAAGTACTTAATTGTAATACATTTTATAGAAGGGGGGCATGAAATCTGCATAATTGACCCATGTTTGCTGTAGACACACAGGGTGGAATTTTTAAAAATTAGATTTTATTCTCATAAATCTAATGAGATTAGATAAATAACAACAACAACAAAAAATGGATGGAAGGATCTGATAAAAAGATGAGCAAGTCCATTTTAACTAGTTTTCTCTGTTTCATGTGCATAGGTCATTTTCTGCTATGCATCCAGTTCTGTAGGATAGTGAATACCTTCCGAACTGAGTCCTTTCTTTGGTTTTGCCTGTCAATTACTTTCTATAGCAGCTACTTGTTCTTTTCCCTTCTACAGTAATATTTACGATTCATGAGTCTGGAGGTTAAGGAAACAAGTGATTGTCTGCATTCCATAAATTAATGCTGTCTGTATAAAATTTATTACCCTGCTTTCACACCCTGGAAAAGGAATAATAATAAAAGAATTGCTGTCATTGTCTGTGTCCTTTGCTGGCTGAGGCTGATATGTAACAGCAGGTGCTTTATAAAGAAACACTAGTGGCACCTGTGAAGGCTGGCCAGCCACAGTTCTGCCCTGTTTTGCTTAAGGGAACAACGTCATTTCCTTTATGTTGGACTGACAAGAGGAATTTTTTCACAACAGCTCAGCAAACAAAGTGGCACAACAGGAAAACAATTTCAGAACCAGGATCTGAGTGAAGAATTTGAGAACATCTCTGGTCAAGGATCACAGGAGAAGGGTCTTTTTCATGATCCATCTTCAAATAAACTTGCTAATCATAAAAATCCCTGGCCTTAGTTACACTTGTGAGAAGGATGTTTGGATATATTTAAGCAGCCACAAAGCTCTGCATATAATGTGTAAATCAAAGCATGTTTATGGATATTATATTAAAATATTCAGAATTAAATGAATGGTTGTGTTTAATTAAATGGTCATTTAAAAATGTTAAAGTCATTTACAAAACAGTTTCCAGGAAGTATAGCCATAACTTACATGTTTTTAGATCCTTACAGATTTTGAAATGATTTTACTGAAGTTATTACATTTACCCAAAAATAGCCATGAGGCATGATATGATAATTCCAGTTTTCCTTGGGAACAAAAAAGGATAAGAGAAGCTAAGAGTTCTCCTCAAAGTCACAAAGCCAATAAGGAGCAGTGTTGACACAAGAATGTCAGCCCAGCCCTAGGACAGTTTTATGTACATACACATATCTAAGGGTTCTGAGATATTTCCAAGAAAATTCAGAAGTATTTTGTGGGGGTTAGGGAGAGAAGCTGATATCTGTTGTACCCACAGAAGTACTTGTGTCTGCACCCATCCTTACCTCTTCCTTTGTCTCAGATCTTAACTCCAGTGCATTCACTCACTATTTCATCCTTAGAACATGGAGAAGTCTCTGTACGTTAAGTGGTACAAGCAGATTTCCACAAGAAAAGACCTTGGAAGTCACCACCTCATCCTAACAACAAGCAAAAAGCTAAACAGACTGAAAAAAATAACTCCTTAAATCCATAAAGGAGCAGCAGACTGGACAAACCACTGCCCCAAGACTGGAGAGACTGAGAGGTAAATTGCAGGTAGCTATGGCTTCCTGGTGCAGAGACCCCCTAAGCAGAAACTGCTGTGGGAACCGGTGCTGGGGCAGAAGAACCTGAACTTCAACTGACGGGGTGCTGGAAGGGCAGGGTGGGCAAGTCTGAGAGGTAAAATCTCCAGGATGTTCCAGTCACAGGGGGGCCTCACAAAATGGTGAGATTTACCTCCAGGACAGGGGTGTCCAAACTGCGGCCTGTGGGCCAACTGTGGCCCATGATCCATTGTTAATTGACCCAACAGCAAATTCCAAAAATATATTTAGTTTACTTAAATAAACCAGGTGAGGCAATACGTACTTCACCTCGAATGAGTGGCCCGGCTGTTTGTATGTTTTACCGCATATGGCCCTTGGTGAAAAACATTAAAAAAAGTTTGGACACCCCTGCTCCAGGAGCTCAACTAGGTTTCCATCCTTAATATCTGTGAAAAATCCCCTTCTACTTCTGGCAGGGGAGTAGAAGGAAACATTGTGAAATACTCGGACGACTGTGTTCTTCTTAACAAAGTCTACCATCAGGGCCAACTGGTTAATCAGAGCCCAACCTCCTGGGCTATTAGTAGAGATTAACTGACAAGGGGTAAGGGAATTACCCAATGCCAGCCCACTCCAGACCCCTACTCTAACCCTCCTTTCCTACCTAAGGAATGTCAGACACCAAATCACAAACCCAGAAAAAAACAAAACGATAAAACTGGGAAACATTTGTGAAGTTCAGTTGAGAAGCATAAACTAATTAAAAGACTGAGACCTAATCATAGAACTGCAGAAAGCTGCCACTCCCCACAAACCTCCTCACCACATGACTAAAGGTCTATTTACGGAGTTCCTTTTACTCAGTGTGTCTTGTCTAGCAATTTAAAAAAATTTAACAAAAAAATGCTAAAAGGCAAAAAACAAACAAACAACAAAAAAAAAACCAAAGAAACAAACAAAAAACTTGAAAGACAAAACATCAGACACAGACTTGTCAGAGGTGTTGGAATTATCAGACCAGGAATTTTAAACAACTATGATTAATATGCTAAGGGCTCTAATGACTAAAGTCTACAGTACACAAGAAAGATTAGCAATATAAGCAGAGAAATGGAAATCCTAAGAAATGACCAGAGAGAAATTCTAGAGATCAAAAACACTATCACAGAAATTAAGAATGCCTTTGATAGGCTTATTAGCAGACTGGACGTGGTTGAAGAAAATATCTCTGAGCTTGAGGATATCTCAGTAGAAACCTCCAAAAATGAAAATCAAACAGAACAAAAACTAACAAAAAAGAGATCAGAACATCCAAACTGTGGGACAACTACAATAGGTGTAACATGCACATGAACACCAGAAAGAAAAGAAAGAGAAAAAGGATCAGAGGAAATATTTGAAACAATAATGACTGGTAATTTCCCTCAAATTAATGTCAGACAACAAATCACAAACCCAGGAAGCTCAGAGAATACCAATAAGATTGAATGCCAAACAAACAAACAAACAACAACAACAACAAAAATCTAAGCATATCATTTTCAAGCTATAGAAAATCAAAGATAAAGAAAAAATCTTGAAAGAAGACTGAGGGGAAAGAAAACATCTTACCCATAAGAGAAACAAAAATAAGAGTCACACGTGACTTTTCCTCAGAAACCATGCAAGCAAGAAGAGAGTGGAGTGAAATATTTAAAATGCTGGCAGGAAAAAAACCACCAGCCTAAAAGTTATACAATATATATTTGCTAAAATAATACTGTGTTTCCCCGAAAATAAGACCTAGCCAGACGATCAGCTCTAATGTGTCTTTTGGAACAAAAATTAATATAAAACCCGGTCTTATTTTAAGATAATATAAAACTGGGTTTTATAATATAATATAATACCGGGTATAATATAACATAATTATAATATAATATAATAATATAATATAATATAATATAATATAATATAATATAATATAATATAATATAATACTGGGTCTTATATTAATTTTTGCTCCAATAGACACATTAGAGCTGATGGTCTGGCTAGGTCTTATCTTTGGAGAAATACGGTATAGCTGAACAACTATAAGCAATAAGATTTATTTAAAATCACTGCTTCCTGAAAAATAGTGAAAATCTATATATCTCATGGGACTATTGAATCATTATTCATTCCCCAGACCCCAGGAAGTCTACCCCAACCCCCTACCTACCAACAGCCACCAATGATAACAAAAATCAAAGTAAACATGTTCAAAGTCAAATCATCAGTTTGGGACAGGTCTTTTTGTGGTCCAAAAATTATTGACTCAGTGATTCTTGCTTCCTGAATGCTAAAAATATGTTCAGAATACAGATTTAAAGAGATGATGAGGGCAACAGGAATAGTCTAGCTTTCATTAGATTCTCAAACAAGGTCTCAAATCCCCAAAACTGAGTGTCTACTCACAAATAAGCCAACTAAGGTTTCTAATATCATGTGAAAATAAAGTTTCAAATCAGGGAGAAATACATGTCTCCTCATTTGTATTCCAATTTTGTTTTTATTACACAGAAGGTTAATATTTTATCACTTTTCCATAAATCTTTAGTGATAACTTTTTTCACGTATACATCACAAACAAGTGAAGATTTCCATGTCATATTAGGGCTAGGCACCTAATAATGTAGAAACCTTAATAAGCTCAGACATGAATGGATTATTTAAAATGTATAGTCTCAAACCCCCAAATTTTATGTGTCATCTTTTAACCTATATTACAGCTTTCTACACTATCATGGTGTTTATGGTGTGTGTTTGTGGGAGAGAATAAAGGATCATGCATAATGAATCTCTTAAAATTTGTATTAATTTAATTATAATTAGTGATTTGTCTTAAAATATCTATTTCACATTACAGAAGACAAGTATAGTTTAATATAGTGTGTTAAACCATCAAGAATATCTTATGCAATCTACAATAATTATTTTTCCTGGAAGCCTAATTTTCATTAAGTGTTATAACCATATAGTGGGTGCTGCTAGAATATTGGGATGTTATAGCCCTTTGATTCACCATTCCATCACTATTGAAATATATACATGTGTAAAGTGTGACCAAAAAATTCCCAATATCACACACAAAAAAATCTGAAAATAACCTCTGGTGTGAAAATAATCACATGGGAGCATAGTTCAAATGAAAAATAGACTGCTTTTTCATCTTTGAACTTGTTTTTGCTGTCCCTTCTTACTGGAATAATCTTTGTCTTTCTCTTTCATGAATTTCCTATCAATTCCTAAGACCCATCTTAAGTCATTTCTCCCAGAAAGTATTTTTCAACTGTTCTCCACAAAATTAATTATTCCCTCAGAACTGGAGAGCATCAGCTAATATTTCAAAGCATACATCAACCACTAGAGTGAGGTAGGTAAGAGGAAAACCTGCATCCTACTTATCTTTTCATCTATCATGTAACATATGCATATCTCCAGACAGTAGATGCTAAATGAATATTTGTTAAATAAATCAAAGGAAGAAAAGAACAAGAAGTCTTTCCTTTTTCAGCATGAATTATGTATGTATCAGGCAACATGCAAGGCAGCAAGGATATACAGATCTTGCCCTCGATCATTGGCAGGCCATTGCCAGGATTCTTATTACTTAAGAGCCCTTTGCTGTAGCTTTCTATGCCTTAAAACCTCTATCTGAAAACTTGGGAGAAGAGTTGAAAATAATGTTTACTGAGTTTCCTTTTCAGGACAGATACCACTCATGTTCCTTAATCCCATAAATTGCAGTGATATACTTCTACATATAATGACTTCTCTTTACCGTACTCTCCCTCTCTAGTCGTGGCAATATGGCCCAACAAGAATGTAACATTCTCCATTTGCATCCACCCTTCCCACTCTCTCTTTTAAAGGTCCCATAGTTAATAACCTTCTGATAATGGAAGTTCTACTTGCCAAGGACAAATAGTGTTTTTTCACTCTATCTTTTTCAACATCTCTACCTCTCATTACTCCTGTTTACCTCTACCATGTTCATTTTATATATCACCATGTGACCTTGTTTTTGTTTTTTTGTTTTTTGTATTTACTTCGCCAACCTTTTCTGACAACTTATTACGGACTAGACACCTTGTTACAGGCGATATACATTGCTGTAATTTAATCTAACAAAATTGTATTAAGGAAATTTGTTCTTACTCTAAAAGATTTTTATTCTAAAAATCATGTCCATATTCTATAAAAGTAGAAACTGAGGTTCACAGTTAAATAAGTTGCCCAGAGTCAAACAGCTGGTGATCAGAGGAATTGAGATTCCAACCCAAATCTGTGTGATCCCAACCACTCTATTTATATCCTTAACCACTGGATTATATCCCTTCAGACCACTCCTTGTCTTGCCTCCAAATAGGCCCCTCCGCCTCTGTGAATTTAAATTTGGTACATCCTCAGTTTTGTCATAATAATAATGCTTTTTCTACTTTCCCCATATTCTTGTCACATTATCTCTCACACCTATGCTGACTGACCGCTGAAATTTAAGGATGTCTCTCCATCTCCTGATACTTTCTCTGGGAACTCTCCATCACCTGAGGTCTCTGCTGAAGGGGTGGACGTGGCCTCCATCTAAGTACGAATGGCTCTGCCATTTAGCCACAGATTTGTCATGAGGGATGAACAACTGACCTAGTCCTTGCAAATGAGGTATCTTCCAAGAGTTTGTTTCTGTGACATAGGTGATTCAGACATAAGACTGATATAGAGCCATGAGCCCATGTCGCACCAAAGAAACAGACAGTGACCTCTGTTCCTGAATTATAGGTCTTGTACCAGGTGATTTAGTAGTATACCTTGGTTGCTGAGAGGTAATCCTAGGAATTGCCCTGTATGTTTCAGCTGGTTTTGGTGGTCTTTATTCTTTGCAGATAACAATCACTATGAAAGAGATAATTTAGTTGCAAGCATCAAACACTTGGAAGTGATCTTGGAGCATAAATCTATCACCAACAAGTAATAAAGTACAAATTAACTAATTAATCTGTTTCCTGAGATACTTAGGAGCACAGACCTTGTGTCACATGAAGTTGATGCTTTAGGGGAAGCAAATGCAATTATAGCTTAATGCATGAAAAAGAGAAAAATCTCTTCTGAGTTTGCCAAGCATAAAACAGAAATGAAAACATGAAATTCATACCCTATTGGAAAAAAAATGTGGCTTGAACTGATGAAATAAACTATTTCCCATTGTAAACTATGGAGTGTCTTATTGCCTGACCTATATTTATAACGTCTACTGATTGCCAAGTAGGATCAACCTAGCAAATTAAATATGGGCATGAAAAAATGTATACATAAATAGGGCCATTCCAAAATGGAGTCAGAGCCGCCATCCCAGAGGAACTGCCGTGCACGATGTCTTGCTCCTCAAAACTTTGGACTTTTTGAACTGGGCAAAATAACCTTTGGACTGGGCCAAAATAACATTGTATTCCAAACAACTTTTGCAAAGCTAACAGGAAAGCAGACACCCTGACTACAAGGACTGAAAATTAAATTCATTCTTTAGAACTAGCACCAACTGTATACCTTAACTTAGCTTATTTGTACCTATAGAAATTATTTTCTTCAATTTATGTAGTTATTCCCCTTTCTTATAAATACCCCTTGCCTTCACCTCATAATTGAAATATTATTTGGGTTTCTGCTTGAATCAGTTCTGTCTGAATAGATATTTTTTATCTCAAATAAACATTTGTTGCCCCTCACTTTGGCTTTTTATTTTTAAGGTTAACAGACATAAGAGAGGACGTTAGGGGGCTTTAGAAACAGAACTACCTGGATTTTTCTAATGTGCATCCCGTGTGGGAGATTCCTGCAGATACATCTTTTTGTAAAGCCTAATTAGTGTTGCTATGTGACAGGAGACATGGGGAGATAAGCTGAAACATATTATGGAAGAAAAGGTCCCTGCAGCCCCACTCCCAAGGAACACTGTATACCACCAGTGCCCTCTGTCTAGAAGAGGCATGGGGGAGGCCCTCATGGTTGCTAAGCAATGGAACTTTCTATTTTGGTTATCCTAGAATAAGAACTGCAAATCAGTGAAGTTGGAGAGTGATTCATGGGCTGATTTGACCAGGAAATACAAAACAAAACAAAAAACAACAACAAAAAATACTGAAATAGAGTTCATAGAATGTCCAAGAGGGGAAATTAAGCTGAGATAAAACCACACACACACACACACACACATACACACACACTTTGGTTTAGCAGGAACCTGCATGTATTTGAATTGAACCAAATGAAGCAGAGCAGCTCAACTCCTTAGGTAACCAAAAATTCTGAAGACAATTATAATTAGGTGGGCATTGTTAACTGCACAGCCCCTCGCCAGCATCCCCCTCAGAGAAGGTGCGAAGCACCAGACACCAGGTGAGCCCTCCATATAAACAACCACTCAGTAGTTAGATTTGCTCAGCAGCAAAATTCTCCCTTGTAGCATGCAGACAGTTGTCTGATCTGATGCTCAGGCAAGGTGCTGCCCCAGAGAGCTCTTCCCGGCCGTACCATTTTTAGTTCTATGACTTTGATAAAGTTTTTTGTGATTTATATTCCTCTACTTTAAATTAAGGATACAAATAGCATCTCCTGTGTGAGGTATTTGTAAAGATTAAATAAGTCAACACATACACAGTCCTTTGAAGGGCATATGGAGAGTTAGCTCTTATGGGCTCTCTTACAAAAGAGGAAACAAGGAATAGAGGTATGAAATAACATACACGTAGTTACAACACTAATAATGGTGAGACAGAAGATCTAATTCCAGAAATTCTTTACTTGATCACTTCATAATCATATTATCATATTGTGTTTATTTGTTCAGTATTGTATATCTGTTGCATGGGAGATGATCCTTTTTCTCCTTTAGCTCAACGCTTGTAGGATAATGAGAAGAAGCACGTGATTTGTCTTGAGGATCAGGGGAGGAAAAACAGCAGCTAGAGATATCTGGTATTAATTTCTCCACTCTCAGTAATAATGCATTAGGGTTGTTTCCAGTTTGAGACTATAATGATTAAAGCTGTTAAAAACATTATTCTGTGTGTACATGTATGTTTGTGTGAATAAGTGTGCACATATATGCATTTATGCTGAGTATATGCCTAGAAGGGTATATTTTTTCAGTATACCTCAAAAATGTGTATGTTCACATTTAACGAATAATGACAAACAGTTTTTCAAAATAATCCTTCCAATCTATACTCCTACCAGCTATATTTAGCAGTTCCAATTGTTTCACAGCCTCATCAATATTTAGAATTGTCTGTCTTTTTCATTTTGGCCCTTTTAGTGTTACTCTACTGGTGATGATTTCGCTGGTATCAGTCTGCACTAATCAAAAGAATTTAAATTGACTTATATGACTAAGACCACCATGGAGCAAGGAGAACTAATTGCCTTTCTTATTATGCCTGAATGTCTGTTTGTCTTTCTGTTTGTTTCATCTATCAAAGCAAGTAATCTTTCTAAATCTTCAAAAATCACAATGTAAAGGAAATAAAGGAAATGTTATATATTTGACACCACTTAGTACAGCTGTTGTTATACTTTGAATACAAGAACTGATTTTTGACAGAACAAATTTTTACTCTTCGTTCTGAGAGGAATTATTTTTTTTATATGATGAATTATAGATTTAGAGTTTCTGACTTACCTGCTCTTGAAATATTTTTAGCACTATATTTATATCCCCAGCTTTCCTCACTCTCTCTTGTGGAGTAGCTATAGTGCTTTTCAAGAAGCATGCACTTATACCAACACTTTAATTGGTGTGTTTAAATATGACAGGTTTATTTTGATGGACAATTGAATTATTTCATATCAGCAAATATTTAGTCTGTAAGAACTCTGCCACTTACAAAAACAAATTCAAGTAACAGATAATAATTAAAAACTAAGGTGATTTTCTTTCATATGTATGTGTATTATGTGTCTGATGAGAATTTGAAGCCCTGAACAACAAAAATAGAGTAACATATATAAAATCTCCGTCATTGCTTTCTAGAGTTGCTCCCCATTCTGAGGCTATCTAGGGGTCTGACCGTAAGTCCCCTTATTACCATAAACTCAGGTATGCTCAAAAAGAAGTTCCTTAGGAGTGACAAAAGCCATTCCTATCACTCAGAAAATTCCAAGAGTGTTAGGAGCTTTGTGCCAGTGTCCTGAAACGAAGACTGAATATATTTCCTTATAATGCAATCATATAAAATATCTGTATCGCTTTATTGTTTTGCACTCAGCACTCAATGTCATCAGCCACTACTATTGATTTCGACAAAAATAAAAGTTAGAATTTTGATGTGATTTCACATTTCCCTAGCAAAATTAGTTTCTATTTCCTAATTTACCTATAAATTCACATTCAGACCTCAATGTTCAGTAACTTGCTGAATCTAATGATGTTTTTAATTTGCTTTGATTTTTAACTTTGCATTCTTCTCCAATAGGAATATTTCCAAAATAGTTACCTTATTTGTATGTGACATACCCATACCTCAATGATCTTTCTTAAAGCTCGCCTCTCTAGGAAATAATAGTGGCATAGTCTGTCTACTTGGGATACCTAATATTTTTTAACTGCAACAAAGGTCTAGCAGCTAACCCAAACAGTTTTTGAAAGCACATCCATTAAATTTAAAGAACAATGTAAGATTGTAAATTAATGTACTCTGTAACCAGGTGACAATTTATCACATATGTTGGAACCACACTGTGCTTTTCTTATTAACACCAACTTTCCTCTCCCCACAGAGGCAATCACTCTCCTGTTTTTTTTTTCTCTTGATTATCCTTCTATTTTTTAAATAATTTTTCTCACTTATGCATTTTAATCGTGCATCAGTTGTGTGCGTGCATGTGTGTGCATCTTTGTGTATAGGATTATACAAATGGACAACGAGGGAATAGGTGTTGGAAGCTGGAAAGATGAAAATCTATCTAACACAAGTTGTAAAATATTTGATTAAAGCAATTTAGAAGTCAGATGAGTGGGATATATATGAATATCTAGCATTAGCAGGAGAATTTACAAACAGAATGTCAATGGTATGTTATACAATGATTTCAGGTGGGTACATTTGACAAAACTTTACCTGAAAGGAGTTTGAATTAAAAAATAAGAGAATAAAGAAGGTTCAGTAATTCAATGTTGTGTATGCTTGATATAAGCACCTAAGAAAAGATTCAAGTCAGCAAGCCTGTGAACTATAAATGCCAATAGAACTAAGCCTTGAAATAAAAGTCAAATCTAGTATATGTCTTTTACACTCCTTCTCCAAGCCCCTGGGTAGAATCAAATGGTACATAATAAATTCTTTCACTGAAAAAAAAAAAAAAAAAAAAAAAAAGGAACAAAAGGAAAAGGAAAGAAAGAAAAAAACCTCAAGGAAAAATGGACAGAGTGAACTCGTTTCACCTTGTAAATACACACATGTGCTCGGACTAACAATTAAGTTTATGAACTTATTGCAATGATGTTGTTAAACTTTTTTGACATCAGAGGGATTATTCATTATGAATTTGTACCAACTGTGTGAAAAAACTAGACAAAAACAACCTGAACTTTTCGCCAACTATTTACAGGCCTTGCATCACGACAATGCACCAGCTCACAAGGCACTGTCAGTGAGGGAGTTTTTAGCCAGTAAACAAATAACTGTATTAGAACACCCTCCCTACCACCTGATGTGGCCCCCAATGACTTCTTTTTTTACCCAAAGATAAAGGAAATATCGAGAGGAAGACATTTTGAAGGCATTCAGGACATCAAGGGTAATATGACAACAGTTCTGATAGCCATTCCAGAAAAAGAGTTCCAAAATTGCTTTGAAGGATGGACTAGGCACTGGTGTTGGTGCATAGCTTCCCAAGGGGAGGACTTCGAAGGTGACCGTAATGATATTCGGCAATGAGTATACAGCTCTTTTTCTAGGATGAGTTTGCGAACTTAATTATCATACTTCGTGTATGTGTGTGTGTACACAAAAGAAGGGTGCCAAAAAAATGTATACATATTTTAAGAAAGGAAAACTATTAAAATTGTAACACTTACTATATATAACAAAAGATGAATACAAGTCACATTTGACTTCTGCAATTGCAAGAGGTGCTCAGAGTAGTTACTATCAGCATCCTATTGTTTGAGCAACATTGACCAAAGTGTCCACCTGTATACATTTTTTGGCACCCCAGTATGTATGTATGGGTGTGTGTATATATATATATATATATATATATATATATATATATATATATATATATATATATATACATACATATATATATATATATACACACACACACACACACACATATAGTGCAGAAATGTACTATATGTACATCCATATATATGGAATATAGTCAATGGCATTGTAACAGCCATATACAGTATCAGTGGGATATTAGATTGGCAGGGTATCACTTTGTGAGGGGTGTAAATGTCTAACTATTACATTGCTTCGTACACCTGAAACTACTTTAAAAAAATAATGGTACGTCAAAAAAAATGTACTAAAATTTCATATAAGGCAGCAACAGAAAATTCGCAAAATTTTCATTCTACTTCTGTCATTCTAATTCTGTATTCATATTTGTAGGATTCCTTTGAGGTACAGGTTTAAGCGTCACATCACATGTTTGGATCCCTTCATAACGACCAAATTAACCTCTCATAATGCTTTGTCATTAAGATATGTTTGGACTGCTCTAAATATAAACATATATGTTCTGTTCAGAAAAAATGTTTGCCTTGAAATATAAAAAAATATTTATTTTAATATGAAAAAATAGTATCTATTTGTGGTATTGACATTTGGATTTATCTTCTATGTTAATATGTGTCTTCTGTTTCTCTCTCGCGCTTCTGTATCGTCCTCTTCTCTTTGGGCTTAATTTTTTTGTTCTTATCCCCTCATTTTATTTTCTCTCTCTACTGGTTGGAAATTCTATGTAATTCGATTAATAATACTCTATTTACATTAGAGTGGATAGTTACTTAACAAAATTCAAAGTTAATCAATGTATTAATCCTTTATCAGAATATTACTGACCTTAGAACATTTTAACTCTAATTAGACCACCTCCAGGGCATGAAACAAAATTCTTAATGTTTTATTTTCAGTCTTATTTTCCATATAAGACTAATGTCAAATTAGACATTACGATTAATGTTTCGTAAATGTTTATCAATACTTATATATACTTCCAATATTTTAGTCTATCGTTTTACATTGCATTTCAGATTTTCAGTCTTGGATTTTTTTCTTTGTGTAACCTTCTTCTAAGTAAAATACATTCTTTGTAATTCCATTTGCTGTAAGAATTTTTGTGATAACATCCCTGTGCTTACATATACAAAAATGTCTTTATTTCGGCTTGTTTCCTCAAAGAGAGCAGGGTAAAAGTTTCCCTCAACACATTAATAACATCTTCCCACTGTTTTCTTGCTGTTGATAGGTCAGCAAACAGTCTTAATTTTCACTAATTAGTAGGTGATCTATCTTTTCCCTGTCCCTTTTTTAAAGATTTTATCTTTTACTTTTCTGTTCTATTGATTTACTATTATGTGTCTAGGTGTAGTTTTCTTTTTACTTACTTTGCTTATGATTCATTAGACTTCCCGAATCTGAGGTTGTTGCCTTTCAAATATCTGGACAATTATTACCTACTCTTTGGATTTTCTTATGCCACATTTTCTCTGCTATATCGTAACTTTTACTGATGTGTCCATTCTACATCACTATCATTTTCTTTATTTACTTATTTAAAAAAAAATCCACCTATCACCATTGAATTTTGATTAATATATTTAACAATCATTTTGTTCTGTTTAACATACTCTTTCATTACTAGGTTTTGATGCATATAGCATTAACATACTAATTGTCATCCTTGTGGATCTGTGCATGTTAATTTCCATATTTGTGTTTGCGTTTTGGCTTATTTAGCCTGAACTTGGCTGGCTGGTTGCACTCCAGATTGTGGTCAGGTTCAGGTCTCCTTCACCTGTTTTTATTCTGGAGTCCAAAAATAAGTGACATAACTACTTACAGTATGCTTTTTTATGTGTACAGGAGCTGAATTTGGCTTATGTGTATGGCCAAATTTTGCACACATCTTTAAACCTTCTTTTGGGTCACATCTGCTAATATTCATTAGCCAAGGCAACAATCATAGGTCAAGGTGAGCAGATCTACCCACAGTTGGAGGTACTGACAAGTTGCAGGACACAAGGTTAATAAACGGAAACAATAATCCAATTCAGAACACTCTTTAGTCTTTCAACTGAATCTTGATTTGCATATATTTTTCACTGCTAGAAACTTTATTTGGTTCTTTTTCATATCAGCTTGATCATTCTTTGTTGTTTCTTACTCCCTGCTATATTTTCAAACTTCTCATTAAGTTATTCGTAACTATTAAAACAAATTATTTTTATTTTATGTGTCATAATTCTGATATCTGAACTCTGTGCAAGTAATTTCATTTCCTCAAGAGAAAATTTACATTTGATACTGATTTTTGTCTGTGGACAAATTTTTCTCATGAGGTTTTCACAGAAGTAGTGTGAATTTGGACTACAGACCCACAGATGGGCTCACTTATGAATCTAAATTCTCTGGGGAGAATTTTTCTCCCCATCCTGTCTTTGACAATTTTAAGGCAGACAAATCTTACCATTCCCCTTTGCATGGTGGGGATAATTTCTTCTTTACCTCTACATACAAGATGCAGTCCTTTGTGGCACTAACCTCACACAAAGGCCTACTAAACCTCTCATCTCCTTCAGTCTTGAGTTTTATCTCCTGTCTTACAACCCTGTGCATTGATGATCAAGTGGTAGCTTCTGGTCTCTAGGTTCAGTTAGAAAACAGGCTGCAAATCAGCTATAATGTGACACCTCCATGGTTCCTGCTTTCAATTTAATTTTGGTCCCTGTAATTTTCTAAATTTATGGTTTATGACAAGCTAGTGAAATACTGCGTGTGTATGTGTGTGAATTTGTGTACTCATATGTTTACCTATTTATGTATGTATATTTGTACATATATGTAAAAATCTGGAAATTTAGTTGTTTTGGTTGAGAGGACTGTTCACTGTATATTTTCCACAGTATTAATAGATGTCATAGATTTTCAACGATCTGGCCTTGGCATAAATTTCTCACATGTTAAGCTTCCCAAAAAGATGTGCTAACTTTCTTTTACTAGGAACTTGCACATGGGCTGGCTTCACTTAGGAAAACTATGCCACTGGATTTAACTTGAGAGTTCTGTTTGCCCATTTTGTCTGGGAATCAATTCAGTTTTATAATTATCATGTTATGATATAATGTGCGTAGTATCCTCACTCGCTCTCTAGGCCGTCAGTAAGAGCTCAGACTGTTCTCTGCTTTTCTTTCTACTACAGATCAGCTACCTCTGTGCGTGAAGCACAGCAGAGTAGGGAGGCTGGCCTTGATTCAATTCATATCTGTGCTGCCTACCTGTCAGCCAGCATGTAGCCACACATAGTGCTGAATAGAGTGTTTTTATTAACCTGTAATTTATAACAGTGCCAGCTTTTGTTTAGCTGCTCTCTCTCTCTCTCTCTCTCTCTCTCTCTCTCTCTCTCTCTCTCTCTCTCTTTCTCTCTCTCTCTCTGTCTCTGTCTCCACATAAACATACACAACCTGTTAAGGCAAGAAGTGTGGGGAAAATATAACTTAAAATTTTTCTCCCACCCTAAAAGCCCTCTTAACAAATGTAGTAGGAAAAGAAAATACTCTTATTATTGAATAAACACTAAACCAGAATATGATACACAGTACAGGCAATCTTCTTTAAGATAATGCAAAGACAAATATAAACTGCAACTTTTCATAGAGCCAAGCAGGTACAACCCATTACATGTATGTTCTCAAGATAAACAATAATTAGTCCTGTGGAAAGTAATATAAACAGAGCCACTGAAAAATGGAGTCGGAGGTGTCATCCCAGAGGAAATGCCTTGCATGTCTTACTCCTCAAACCTTTGCAATGTTAAAACCGGGCAAAGTAACCTTTGGCCTGGGCCTAAAACAGCACAGTATTCTAAACAACTGTTTACTGAAATTAAAGCCTCTTTTTTTTAGAATTAATATCACTATCCTGGCTTATTTGCACCTATAGTAAGTCCTTCCTTAGCTTTTAAACACCCATAAAAAGCCCTTCTTGTATTCATGTAATTATTCTCCTTCCTTTTCTCATAAATACCCCTTGTCTTCACCTCCTAATTAGTACAAGATTTGAGTTTAAGCCTGAATCAGTGATTACCGAAGAGCTAGGTATTCTTTTTGATCTCAGATAAACATTTATTGCCTCTCACTTTGGCCTTTTACCTTTAGGTTAGCAGTTCTTGATCAAGTAAGAGGATTTGAACTCAGTACTGTTCATCACACCACACACACAGTTCACCTTAGATGCACCTGGTAATTAGAGTGCCCATTTGTGTGAACCGGCTTTATCTATGGAATAAATAAACTTCTCATATGTTTATGAGAGGAGGTAGTTCTGCCTTGGAGCCAGGCCACCCAACCAAAAGGTTAGGCTCCCACTCATGCAGAATCTGTGAGAGAAGAGTACTATCTTCTATGATGTTTTATGGCAGAGATGGCTCTTAGGTCTTTGAGAAAGATGTTCTTGGGCCCTAATACTGGCAGAAGGTGAATCTTGTTTTAAAAACATTTTTATACTTTTGGAGTATAAGAGTGGAGAAAATACTTAAGATTACGAGTTTTCTAACATACATGATCTACCAAACAGGGGGTGTCTCTCCTCTTATTTTTAACAGGGAGATTTTAGCCTTTAATTTTTAATTTGTATTTCTCCTTACAAAATGGTAATTGTCAAATATTTAAGAAAGCTGGCTTCTTTAAAATAGCCCTTCTTTGTTTTTATTTATGGCATTTTCTTGTAACATTTGTTTGATCATTAAATTCCTTGAAACAAAGTGATAGACACCATGTAATGTTAAATTGACTTGTGTGAAGGGCTAACGTCCTGAGATAGGAATTCAGGCATTTGTTGTGATTGGTGTAATTTTCTTCAATGTTCCTATTACCCACTTGTGTTTTTTTTTTTTTTTTTCTTTTTAATATTTTCTTATTCTTTTTAATATTTTCTTGAGATGAAAATGAGACCATCCCTATGCCCAATGAACAATGCTCTCAGGGCAGGGTTGGTACTAGAGATAGGAGAAGAGAAAGGGCAAAAGAGGCAACTGAGAAAATTTAGGGCCAGATACATTTTTAATTAGAAGAAGTAAAGACAAAAACTGCTTCCGGTTTAAGAAAACCAGTGATAAAAGCGAGAGGCTGAAGAACTCAGAGCCTGAAATGGATCTAAAAGAAAATGAAAAGAGAACACTGTGGAGATAGTAGCAGATTATTCTGCCCTCAGAAATTGTTCAATATTTACCTGGGGGTAGGGAGAAAGCAGAGAAGGAGAAGGAGAGGGAAATAGAGAGAGAGAGGGAGAGGGAGAGGAACCAAGAACTAGCTTTTATGGATGAAAAGGGGGTTCTACAGAAAGTAACCTCACAGGGTGACCTGATCATAAATTCCTAGCTGGGCAGATCATGGCGGGTGGCACCTCAGGCAAACAACTTCTTTAATAAAAGATTTATCTTCGCCTTAAACAACTCTTGTCTATGGTTTCTGTGCACCTAGGTTCATACACCTTTAAAATGCCTCTTTTCATGCCCCTCAGAAGCCAAACCACCCTCAGAGAGCACATAATCTTATTATCTATCCATTAATCTAATCATTGCCTTGCTTTCTCTCACCTTCATTTAATCTTCCTTAGGTTCCCTCCTTAATTCTAAATGTATAAAAGAAGCTGCAAACTGACATTCTGAGAAACATTTTTCTCAGTCTGAGATTTTCCTTCAGGTATATCCTTTGTTTGGCTATAATAAAATTTTATTAAAATTCTATACAGCCTTGGATGTGCTTATGTCAACATTTTGAACATTTTGTTGAGGGTTAAACTTTTTAGAACATGGCCTATTTTCTTCCCAATCAGATGGCAGATGTTTGATTAGGGATGAGAGAGGCAATGGGGTGAGGCTTTCTTAAAGATGACTAATTGTAAAACAAAAACAAACAAACAAAAAAACACACACAAAAAAAGGAAAGTTCTAAAAACAAACAAACAAACAAACAAAAAACCCAGGTGAGATCTAAGAAGACATGAGCATTTCCAATGTAAACATGAAGGAGGCAGCAGTCTTATGGAAAAATTTCCTAATATTCTAGTTCACCCTGATAGCCAGGCAGGTCTAGAAGAGAATCCAGTACAACCTCTCACTCCTAAATACAACCACTTCTGTGAGTCTCCTGAGCACAAGAAAGGTAGAGAGGAGCTCAGTATATTTCTGTCACTACTGAATACAGGCAAAGAAGTAGGAACAAGAATATCTACTACGCTTTAAAAGTTCAGCGTTAAGAATCAGTTCACCTTTCCAGTATTACTAGTGTTTCTCCAATTGTGTTCCAGAGACCCCTACGTTTCTCTGAGATAATTTCAGGGTATCTATGAGATTAAACTATTTTTTATGACAATCATAATCATATTATTATCTTTTTCATCCTCATTTTTCTCAGGAGTGTAGAGGAAATTTCAAGAAGCTACATGATGTGTGATATCAACACCAGATTGAATGCAGCTGTCTTCTACTGAAGAAGACCTGTGTTGTTCAATATAGTACCCACTATCTACCTATGACCACTGAGCACTTGAACTTGACTAATCCTACCCAATATGACTTCTGAATATAAACCATTTACTAGATTTCAAAGATTCTCTATAAAAAATAATGTAAAATACCCTAATAATTGTTTATATTAATTACATGTTGAATTAAAAGTTTGTATATATTGGAAAAATAAAATACATTAAAATGAATTTCATGTGTTTCTTTTTCATTTTTTTTAATGTCACTACAGCAGAATTTAAAATTGCATATAGGGCTCATATTTGTGTTATTAAAGAGAAAACCACAGGCCCAAAATAGCATCACTCATGCTAAAGCCCAGGACACAAAACCTAGACTTAGTATCTGACCAACTTGCAGTTTTGACCTTCACTAGAAATTTAATCTTAATCAACCAGTCTGGAATATTCTGGTCAACAGAATATTACCAATGAGGTAATCAGTCATAGGGCCCCTTTCCACCACCCCGCCTCCCCCCCACACACACACATACAACCAGGAAGAAGAGGCAATCTACATGATCAAACTCTGTTGTTCCCTTTGCCCCAAAAGAAGACGCCATAATCTGAAAATAATCCTATCTTTTCTTTTGCTCAGAACTCCCATATCCCACTATTTTTCCTACAAAAAACGTTTCATTTTGCTCAACCCTTTGGAAGGCAGATTCATGAACCACTTAATAACGTCAATTAGATCTTCAAATGTACTTGGTTGAATTTTGTTCTTTAACAGTATCTGTACTATATTTCCATTAAACAGTACAGAGCCAGTCATTAAAGAAATTTGAAAAAATAAAGAAATAAAGTAAAGCAGTTCCACTTCTGTGATGGTTAGTTTTATCTGACAACTTGACTGGGCTAAGAGATGCCCAGATAGCTGATAAAACATTATTAGTGGGTCTGTCTATAAGGATGCTTTGGGAAGAGATTAGCATTTGACCCAGTAGACTGAGTAAAGAAGATCACCATCACCACTGTGGATAAGCATCATCCAATCCACTGAGGGCTTACGTGGAACAAAAAGGCAGAGGAAGTACAAACTTGCTCTCTGAGCAATTGGGTCAACCATCTTCCACTGTTTAGGATACCAGGCATTGTTGCAAAGGTCCTTGGATCTTCCAATTCAGAATGGGACATACACCATTGGTTTCCTGGGTTCTCTGACCTTTAGATTTGGAGTAAAACTACATCACTGGCTTGCCTAGGGCTCCAGCATGCAGATAGTGGGTCCTGGGACTTCTCAGCCTCCATAATCCCATGAGCTAATCCCTTATAATAAATATTTTTCTATATACGCGTATGCATATTTTCATATTATGTCTATATCTCTGGAGAAACCTGACTAATAAAACTTCTTACTAAATTTTTGTTTTGTAAAATATGCTTATTTTTCATAAAAAGTATGTTATTCATGTTAACATAAAACAAAGCTTTCTGTGATTTTAAAATGAATAAATATGTTGAAATTTTTTAGTTTCAATTTCTAATACAATGTGTATTAGTAGATATAATGAACATAAACAACAGCTCTTTTGGAATCTCAATAATTTCTAAGAGTTCCTGAAGTCAAAAACAGTCACTTTAATACTGCAACTCTTGAAGCTGTCAAAAAATCAACATCATCATCACGTATTGCTTACTATGCGCCAGGCACTGCACTAAACATATTATGAATATTAGTTTATTCTTTTAAAAAATATTATTTAGTAATTATGTGCTGACTATCCAGAGCTGTGCCACCAGTTCAAAAAACGGATAAATCCATGCTACTTTGAAAAGCCTTTTTACAAAGATTATTGTCTCCATTTTAAAAAGAGGGAATTCATAGTTCAGGAAATTTAGAAAATGGCTTAAAATCTCTTAACTCTTAAAATAGCAAAAACTAACTGGAACCTAGGATAATATAATTCAATGACTATACATGTAACGCTTAACTTCCACTATAAACAACCTCCAACAAGCATTAAAAAACAAAAAACAAAACAAAACCGTAAAATGTCTGAAGGCAAGAAGGGCCAGATATCATGGTCTGTGCCTGGATGATGTCTTTAACTAAATATGGCAGACGGATGCCACTTAACTCTGAATTACTGTGCTCAAAATAATTACTTTCAATATTCATAGATTTTTCCATGTCTTCTTTTTTTTTAATTTCTTAGAACCCTCTTCCAGGTTGCAGACAGCTCAGTTCTCCTTGTATTCTTCTATAGTAGAGAGAGCTCTCTGGTGTCTCTTTCATAAGGGCACTGATCCCATTCCTGAGAGCTCTACCCTCATGACTAATACGCCCCCCACCCCAAGAGCCCCACTTCCAAATCCCATCACCTTTGTGAGTCAGGATTTCAACATAGGAGTTTTGGTAGGATACAAACATTCAGTTGGTAACATCAATAATTGCATCCATAAATTGAAGTGACATCTCTCATGTTATGGGATATGTGATATGATGCCCAGAGAAACCATGGTTTTCAACTGATACAGAAGATGATGAATGTAATTTCAACTGTTAATAACAAACAAACAAACTTCAGTATATAGTCATCGTAATTTGAAGAAAATGTGTTGTCAGGCCTATGATAGCTATCATGTGTGAAAGCTTTAATGGAATTGCAGAAATTTTTAATGAGAAAGTGACAAGAACTTTATACACATATTTAAAAGAATATCTTTGACTTTAGAGTAGATGAAATGTAAAAAAAAATTAAATGATTTCCAGACACTTGGTTCTGCCAATTATTTGTATGATGCTACTCATGCATATGCAACAATAATAGACTGACAAATTTTCAAACATTCTCAATAGGAAAAATAAGTTTAACAAGCTGGAATTTATGTAGTCTGTCAAGAGACATTGAACAGTATTAGCTAGAAGTAAAGAATGTCTTCAAAGAAGTGAAACATTTAAAGTTTCTGTTGAATAAGTTTGCAAACACTTAAGTCAGTAGTTAGCTGACATCTATTTTGAATTTAAAGTGATATTTTGAATAGTTTTATTTGTATCAATTATATATAAAAGTATTGAATTAGTTATTTTATACATACCCAGAAATAATGAAAATCATGATTAATATATAAAACAAACAATAATTAAATAACTATTTTGTTACACTCCACAATAACCATAAATATTTGAAAATTACACTGTCTTTCGTAAAAGACAGAACAATGAGAGCCAGAAAGAGGCTATAGAAAGAGCTCTTAACAACCCAATACTTCCAAAAGTACATATTTTTCCTAACATTTTTTTGAAATAACATCATGTTAATATTGATTTTTAAACATTGAAAATAATAAACTAAATTTAATTTTGTGCTTTTATAAAAATGTTGCAGCAAAAATATTCATAGCCTTTATTTAAATAAAGTAACTCACTCAATTAAGCAAGTATCTATTCACAAGCATATCATAGACTTGGTATCAGTATATTCTCAGAGCTCCTAATTTTATGTGAACAAGTCAAAGCTCTATATCCACATAGATCAGGGCACAGAAAAATCTCTTTTGAATTTTATTCCTAAGTTGTTCTTCCCAGTATTGCTGCGTGCCTAAGAGCTAGCTACTAAATGCAGCTTTCTCTTGACCAAAGACCACAAATAACAATAAAACATCTTCTATTTTTGGTGCCATGCAACAAATTTTCCCAGGAACCAGTAATGAAGGCGTCACTGGCCTAGCACTGGGGGCCCATGCAATCATTATACAAAAGTCTAACACCTCTGAATATGAAAATCCAGTATAGTTGAATGATAAAAATATTTTCTTAATCACATCTGCACTATAACATTTTATTGTTTGGTTACTAACTAATTACATTTTACATTTTAAAACATATTGCTCTGAACACCAACATACATGCTACTACTGATATCACTTGTATTATTTGTAATTATGTGTCATTATACAAATATTTATAATGCTTTAATGGAAACTGGGTGCCTAATTGCAAATATTGTTGCCCTTCACAAATAATCCATTTTAATCTTTTATATTAGGAAAACTGGAAAAAATATTAATTCTATACAGTGTTGAATTAATGGAGAAAAAGTGTAATAGATACATTCTCATAAAGTACATTTGGTGACACCTTATTTTTTTTTAAAGGAAATGGACCAATCTTTGCACACACACACACACACACACACACATATACACAAGGAAAAAAGAAACCCATTAAAACTCAAATTCTCCCTCACTCATTAATGTTTCCTTTGTTTATGGAGAAAGATAATTTATTACAGTGGGAGTGTAATCCTTCATTTATTCATTCTTTCAATTACTATTTATGGATTAAACTATGGCATTCTAAAACCTTCACTAGGAAAGTATCAGGAAGCATAAGTTGTTTAGAGAATTGAATGTCTAGAGTAGTTTAAAATTGTCCTGAAATTTGACTTAAAATTTACAGTTTTATTGTTTCTATAATGCGGTGGAAAGATTCTAGGTTGGCCCCCATAATCTCCCCTCCAAGTATTCACTTCTCATGCAATCTTCTCCCCTTGAGTGTAGGCAGGACTTGTGACTGGCTGCTAACTAAGATAGTATGGTAAAGGTGATGAGATGTCATTATATTAAATAGTGTTTTGCCAGCAGGCTCACCCTAGAGACTCTCCTTGCTGTCTTGATGAAGTCAACTGCCATTATGGGGAAGTTCAAATGGCAAAAAACTGCAATCTATAAGAAATTTGAGTAGCCTCTCAGAATTGAAAGCAACCACTAGGAGTTGAGAATGGCCTTTAGGCAGCCAACAATAAGCCCAGGCCTCAGTACAATAGCAACAAGGAAATGAATTTGGCCAATAACCTAAGTGAGAAGGAAGATTTGTCACCATTCAAGTCTCTGTTGAGAGCCCTGTCTTGGCAAAAACTTGAGCGCAGCCTCGCAGAGATCCTAGATAATCCACGCCAAGACTTTCGGACTATAGAAACTGTCAGATAATTACTATGTTGTTTTAAGACAATATATTTGCGGTAATTTGTTATGCAACAAAAGATAACTAATACATGCAATTTCCTGGATTTTATTTCCATGTATGCACTATTAACTAAATAATGGTATCTTCAAATAAAATTCTCTATAAAATATTTTATCATAAAATTTTGAGGACAGAATAATCTCCCTACATAAGCTATTATTATTAGGTGTACTTCCTGATACATTTTTGAGTGACATTAGTTGACTTAGAAAAGAGTATTGAAAATATTAGTAGCAGATATATTTTTTTGAAATCTAAGACAGCTGGTGGCATTAACAATTGTAATGAAGTTGATTTACTCATAAGATTAGAGAGATTCTCAAATTCTCAAAAGCCTCTAAAATTATATTTATTGATCGTTTTAAATTTCTTCAGTTTTATAATTAAGCTTGACATTTAGTAAGATTTCTCAAAAGTGTTACCTTTGAGTATATAAGAATTTAAATATATGTAATCATTTAACTTACATTATGTCTGTCCTAACATTTTTTGCCTTCTTCTTACTCCAGTAATTCCCTAAATAAAAAACCCAAATTCCTAAATTGTAACAAACATTTTAACTTTATTTACTAAAGCTTTTTATCTCTTTATCATCTAATTTTAAAGTCAAAATGTTTTGAGAACATAATACAAATACATGTACTTAATGCAATCTTCAATTTAGCAATATTTTATGAATGAATACTAGTCATTATTGAATATACACAGAAAAATTTCTGAAATGATTAATCAATTTCCAATAAACGTATACAAATTATTTGCTACATGACTATCTGATAATTATATAATTGAGCATACAAATATATAATAGTAACTTATATTTCTATAAGTCTAAGTTTTATAAAACACGTTAAGTCACTGCAATTCTTAATGTGAGGCCTCTAAGATAAACATATTTATCACAATCTTCACTTCAACAATGTGAGCACGTGGATGGAGTAGGAGTAGGAAGGAAAAAATATATAGTAAGAATCTATTTGAAGCTTGGTACAGTGCTATACACTATACACACTGAATAAACAGAGAAGTGGAGCTGCCCCAGTCATATTATAAATGAAAAAAGGGGTTCAATGGAAAGTAACCTCACAGGGTGATCTGATCACAAATTCCTAACTGGGTAGGTCATGGTGGGTAGTCACTCCCTAGGCATGTAACTTCTTTACTAAAAGGCTTATCTTTGTCCTAAGCATGCCCTGCCCATTGCTTCTGTGCATCTAGATTAGCACATCTTTGAACTGTCCCCTTTCATGCCCCTCAAGAGAGCAGGTAACTTAACTACCTTGCAATCCTACCTCTATGAGACCATAACCAGGTGAGCACATAATCTTGCTGAGTATCCTATGATCCCATCCCAATGTTGCTTCCTCCCACTTACACATAATTTTCGTTATGTTCCTTCCTTAATTTCAAATGCATGAAAGAAACTGCCAACTGTTATTGTCCAAAAATGTTTATCTCAGTCTGAGATCTTGCTTCCAGGTGTGTATCCTCTTTTGGGCTTAAATAAAATTTTATAAAAATTCTCTATAGGTTTAGATGTTCTTATGTTGACAACACGAATAATGACTATTTGATTAATTGTGTACGTTTCAAATCTGTGTTTTTCCCATCCTTTTCTTGCATAGTTCTAACTGGTCATCATGTCTCATGCTATTTACCTCTCCATGATTTACTGACCCATAGAACCTGTCAATATTGTAATTAGCTGAAATATATTGTAGGGAAGGAAAACTCTTCCCTTCTTCCCTTCTATGTTCTGTGCTTGGCCAAGTAATTAAATTGACATAAGACAGGTTAACAGAAGAAAAGCAAATTTAATTTCGTGTATATGGGAATTCATAGAACTACATGACCAAAAAGGTGAATGAAGCAGGCAGCTTTTCCATCTTATAGACAACGAAACAATAAATTTCGGAAGAATTGACAAGACAAAGGGGTTGGGCTCGGGGTAGTAAATCAGTGAAGTAACGAGTTTTGTTGGTACAGCCTTCTGGACTCTGAATTCCTTATCTGTACGGATAAGGATGCCTTCTACCTTCCAGGTGCAGGGAGGGTACACTTAACAGGGGAGATTTTTTTCCTGCTTTCCTACTTGTGTCCTTCTTGCAGTGGCTGTTTCTTAAGTAATTCTTACTCAAAATAATCAATATAATCAATATGCCAAAGCACCATATTTTAGGGTAGCCTGCCTTGAACCCTAATATGAAAAAGTAGAAAGTCATGAGGCATGCTCATGTTCTTCTAGAAATATATGATTAATCTGGAGAGACAGAAGATACATCTAGGTAAATCAGTGAGCCTTCCATTTGTTCTCCAAGTCTAGACTTACAGGTATAGCCTTCTGCTGTGCCATTGTACAAAATGTTTCTTTCGCACTATACAAAGTGAGCTTTATCCTTCTGAACAATGTTGGACAGTATTACAGTTATAGAATAAAACTTTAAAATATCATTTTAGAACTTATTTCTCAAGACGATCAAGTCAGAATGGCATTCAGAAACTTTAGTTAAAAAAATAAATATGTATGTATTCACCAACAAATTACATTTAATTTAGTTTGATATTCATAGATGTGAATTACAGAAGTATGGATGAGAAAGAATTAAATGCATTCTAGAATGCATAATTAAGGTTAATGGCATGATTTGCAATCAAGAATACAAAGGAAAGAAAGAGAAATTGGAGTTGATTTGCGGGCTAGATATGAAAATTAAATTAATTTAGAAAATGTACTAGGTGAGTAAGTCAGGGCCTCTGACCCTGAGTCATTCACACCATAGAAGGGGAAAAAACTCACAAATATAGATAATTTAAATATAATTATATTATTATTTAGATAATATAATAGGTATTACAGAAAATGCTAAGTAGCCATCCTAGAGATCTGGGAAAGGTTTTAAGAAGTATTTGAGTAGTCAAACTTTAAAGATACATAAGATTTATTCAGGCAAACAAGGTGGGAAGCAGATGTCTGATAGAGTGTCAATAAGAAAAAGCTGTGGAAAAGGGAAATCAGTTGTATATGACAACTCTGAGGAATTCTATGTTACCAGGGTATAAATTTCCAGAGATGGAAACAAATGATGTTGGAAGGACAGAGGGCTTAACCATGGAAGGCATATTTGATTGGCTTAAATCTATAAAAATGTATAGAATCACTGATAATATTTAAATAAAGGATTGACTAAGTCAAATTTGTCTTTCACAATATCATTCCAATTGTTGAATGAAAAGTATGTTAAACACAAGCAAAACTAGGTAATAAGAATATTAGCTACTATTTACATACATTGTTTTACTTATCGTAAAAATCTCTCCTTTTCCTGTGATTATTAACTCCATTTTACAAATAACAGAACGTAGGCAATTGACTTGTTCAAGGTCATTAGCAAAGGCAGGATTCACATCCAGGTTTATTCTGCCTTCACACATACCCTAGGTCTAACCCTGTACTAGACTCACGAGGATAAAGTCAGGAAATACATGGGAATTTATTGTAATACCTATAAAACAAACAACAAACGCCAAATTGAGAGGCAATAAGTGTTTATTTGGGATCAAAATAATTGCAATTGAGGAATCACAGATTCAGACAGAAACTCAAATTGTTTACTGATTACAGGGTGCAAACAAGGGTTTTTTAAGAGAAAAGAAAGAAAATATTTGCATGAGTGTAAGAAAGAAGTTTCTATTGGTGCCAACAAGCTGAGTTATTTGGCTGGTTACTGATTCTACTTTCAGAAAGAGAGTTCATAATCATCAGTTCTTGTGGCCAGAATGTCTGCTTTCCTGTTAGCTTTGCAAAGCTTTGCAAGGCAATGTTGATTTATCCCAGTCCAAAGGTTATTTTGCCCAGTTCAAACATTCCAAAAATTCAAGGAGTGAGTGGACCAAGGAGTAAGTGATTCGAGGCAAGTCCTCTGGAATGGCTACTCTCACTCCATTGTAAAATGGCTCCCTTAGGTCAACTTTTCATAGACCCAAGAGAAATGATAACCTGAATATGGGCATAGATACTATGGATGGAAACAGAGGGACACAACTGAGAAACACTGGGGAGTTAAAATTCTAATGGGAATAAGAAGATCCTGGGATAATTCCGGTTACTGGGTTAAATAACCGGGAGAGGCTAAGTAATGACATTAATGGAAATGAGGAACACTAGGAGAGGAGAACAAGGGAGTTGGGGTAAGTGCTGAGTCAGGCTGTAATCATTCTGAAGCCTACTGTAACATCAAGGAGATGTATGCAGTAGGCTGTAGAACATTAAAGGCATGCTCCATTAAAATAACAACAAACACAACAACAACAACAACAAAGTAAACTCTCAGCATATCTTTATCTTATAATTGAATATTCCCTAAACTTCCTGGCCTTCATTGAAACCAGGCTCTATACAATGTAGAGATAAAATTACTACCTTTACTCCTCACTGTCACTATAAGAACATTTTTCTACTTCTCTTTTGGGAAGCCTGGAGACCTGTTAACACACCACCGCACATTGACAGAAAATCTTCATCCATGGCTCATGACTTCCCCACTGCCCAACCTTCCCAGGCCTTCATCATCCTATGTGATTTCACTTTTTATTCAAATTTAGTTATTTCAAAATTGAATAAATTCAAAATGCATTCAAAAGTTAATTATGGAGAAACTAAACTATATCAGGAATTATTTTTCTAGAAGATTGGAATATAGCAATTGTTACGATAGAAGGTGAGACTTTAACTTAAGAGTAATTGGTGACAATTAAAAGCCTTTGAAAGGAAGTTACTTGACAACTTGATCGGAACTGTGTAAAATACAATTACTCTTCCTGACATGTAAGGGATGATGGAAGGAAGCTGTGTTAGGGAACAAAGTTCTAGGAAAGGCTGACTGGACTGGTGATCTCTGGGTATGGAGAAAATCACCCTGCTGTGTGGAGTCATTGAGGAATAGGGCCTAAAGACTATTGTTTTCCTATTAATGATAGAAAACCTACTCATTTTCCCTATTTAGAAAAATTCTCTACTTAGTTCTTACCTCACAAACAATATATTAGGTATCATCTCCTAACTAAGAAGAATACATTAAAGCAAAAGAGAAACGTAAGTTATGTAGATTAGTAGCACAAAGAAACACTACTAGTAACTGTCTAGTCAAGTAAGAATTCCTTCTTTCATAATTTGTATCACCCAATTTCATGCCCTCAGAAGATTTAGTACTTAATTACTTTAATAAAACAAAATGATACGAAGGATTTCCAAGACAAGATAGAGGATGAGGACAAGAGCCTTAGTATGCAATGTTTAAGACCATAGTAATATTATTCTTCTTTTTACAAAGCTAAGGAGTTCTGAAAGAGTTATAAATAGTGCCACATAGCAGTTAGTTGCAGTTGCAAAGGAAAGAACAACTTTTAAAATACATGTGTACTTTACAAAGGCCTATTGGTTATAAATCAGTCTCTTCAGAAACACCTCTATATCGTAGACAGAAGGATCCTGCCATATACGTGCTTCTTTATCCCCACACAGAACATTCTATGTGGGACAGAGAAATTGGAATCTTCAATTCTATGACTTGGATTCAAGAATACTTCATTTACCAAGTTTGAGAATTTAAATATTTATTTAACTAACTTAATTAGTTGGAGAGGGATGACTGCAATCACAAACAGAAACAAAACAAAACAAAATGTAGGACTCCAGCCCAGGAGAGCTTTAATTATCATGTATGCTGAGTGAGTGAATGTGTGGGAGTTAGGCCTCCTCTGTGTTGCCATTCAGACATCTAGGCTTACCAAAGTGCTTTTGTTTTCCAAATACAGCCCCCAGGTTTCTTTGGAAGTTATCTCTATTCCAGCCAGAAGGGAAAAAAGAAAAAGAAAAAAAATCTTGAAGAAAGGCTTATGCAAATGGTACATGTCACCTCTACACCTGTACACTTACATGTAAATTCTATTGATCCAATTTCGTTGCGTAGACACCATGAACTTTATAGAACGAGGAAGGGTAATCAGAAAACCAAACCAAACAAACAAAACACGAATTTGTATAAAGAGCCATTACTTGCTACCACACTATCCAGACTCATTTTGCTCACAAGTAAAATTAAAATATTCATTCCCCATGGGAATACTGTGAGCATTGATCTCCGTTAATCTACCTAAGAGTTTAGCACTTTGTGGGTGCCACATTGTAGTTAATTAAATATAACTACAATATACAAACGAGGTGTGTCGGTAAATATACAAATGAGGCAGCACCACGTTTTGAGGGCTGACCCTAATTTTCTTCCACCTTTGTATCATAGGAGCTGCAAATCCAGGTTTTCAATCACTACAAACATTTATTTTAATAAAAATGACAGACACTTGCAAAATTGTGCTTCTAATTATGCACAATTCTCAGATTATTTTTGAGCATATTCCTAATTATCTTTCAATAGAAGTGCTTTGGGGCTCTGTTTAGGTAGTTTCTATACTAAGATATCTTACTTTGGGTAACATGGGGAAAGATGTTTGTGGACCGAATGAATTCATTCTTCCAATTTCAGGAGAGGCAGGGACTATGTGTTACATTAAGTTTATCTTTATGAGGGTCTTTCAGACTTGTTGCTTCTGGTCCCAGAAAATCACATCATTTTTTTGGCTACTTAGATATTTTATGCTGACAAAGAAGCTTTTCCACATGGGTTACTGAAAACTAATCATATATGATACAGTCAATGAAAAGCCAATGAAAATTTGGCATACTATTCCATGGGTTTGGTAGACTTGACCAAAGTACATTCTCTAAATTGTAATAGGTAGGGTCATTGTCTATGGTTATCCTCAAGTACAGTATTATCCAATGCAATAATATTAAAACAATCCTAAAAAGTAATCATCAATAGTCATACTATAATAAAACATGGCAAAAACATTTTTAAAGTTAAAAAATATAGGATTTGGCAGCTAAAATCAAATTACTCTACAAAATTCATAGAAGTTCTAAAAATAAATATTCATTTTTAACAAATAGACTTATTACTCTGTGATCATTAGGTAATATATTTTAGGAAGGAAAACACCAGGCCTTTATTTCTTCCCTATATTTTATCATCAGATTTATGTTTTTTTCCAGAGAGTAGTATTAAGTTTTGAAGAGGAGATTAAATTTGGTAGGTCAGGGCCGGCCCGGTGGCTCAGGCGGTTAGAGCTCCATGCTCCTAACTCCAAAGGTTGCCGGTTCAATTCCCACATGGGCCAGTGGGCTCTCAACCACAAGGTTGCTGGTTCAGCTCCTCGAGTCCCGCAAGGGATGGTGGGCTCTGCTCCCTGCAACTAGATTGAACACGGCACCTTGAGCTGAGCTGCTGCTGAGCTCCCACATGGCTCGGTTGGAGTGCGTCCTCTCAACCACAAAGTTGCTGGTTTGACTCCCATCCAAGGGATGGTGGGCTGTGCCCCCTGCAACTAGAAACGGCAACTGGACCTGGATCTGAGCTGCGCCCTCCACAACTAAGACTGAAAGGACAACTTGAAGCTGAACGGCACCCTCCACAACTAAGATTGAAAGGACAACAACTTGACTTGGAAAAAGGCCTGGAAGTACACACTGTTCCCCAATAAAGTACTGTTCCCCTTCCCCAATAAAAAAAAATTAAAAAAAAATCTAAAAAAAAAAAAAGCACATGTTACTTGTATAAAAAAAAAAAAAAAAAAAATTGGTAGGTCAATTTTGACAGGATAATCCAAGTTTTTAAATAGTGAGATATACTCAATGCACATTTGAAATTGCTTTAGCTCATAATTTGTTCTGACTGTTGTATAACTGAAACCTTTCAGGTATTTGATATCCAAAATTAAATTAGAGACCATTGAACAAATAGACTAAGGCTAGAAATTGATGAAAATCAAGTGAATTCATCATGTTTCATAAGATAATCATGCAGGCCTTAAGTTGAGCAAAAATATATTTTTATAATGTCCTTGGAAAGAACATTATACTTCAAACTGTTGAATGCACTCTCCTATCTCAATTTAAACTTTACATACAAATAATAATCATTGCATTAGCCAGTATCAATTAGGATAACAGAATCCAATCTCTACATACAAAGTACGAAACTTTTAATACAAAGACTTAGAAAAACTGTTGGAAGGGCTGGAGGAATGAGGATAAGGAAGGACTTCTATTAATACTAGATTTCTGGGAGTCAGGTGGTAGCATAAAACCCAAGATAATGCTCATGATGTGCACAACTCCCTCTACACTGAGGGAGAGTTTTAGGAAAGATCCAGACGCCCAGGAAAATGTTTATGTCCGCTGAATGCCAACATTATGAAAAGTGCAATATTACAGCTATTATTTTCCTTGCACCTTTTAAGTACCACTTTGGCATAATGTGACTCAGAAACCCTCTGTAGTATTAGATAAGTATGCAACTATATTTTTATTCTTCTTAAAAAATGATTAGTCCATCTGTATATTTGTCGATAAATACTAAGCTGTAATTTATGATGTACTCATTCTGACATATTAATTTGCTTTTTAAATTGTGTATTAGATATATTTCTGAGCTATTTTTTCTTGCCTACTATTAAGTGTGCTGTCAATTGATACACAAATACTATATCATTAAAATTTTTATAGACCATAAGAAAATCCAAGGAAAGATTCTTTTTATGCTGTCTCATCCCATTATTCTGTTTTATTTTTCATGGAGACACCTATTTAAAGTTTTTATTTAAACTATAATAAATATTTACTAATTTTAATAGGTTGTTTTTCAGTTGTTTCTCTTTATTTATGTAGACAGAAAACTGTGCATCTTCTTTTACAATAGTCACATCTCAGTTTAACAGCTTATTGTATTTTCTATAACTTAACAAAACAAATTCTATATTTGATACATAAGTAAGTAGTCTCAAGAAGCATAAATCACATTAGAACTATAAATGTCTAGTTTAAAAAGATTTAAATATCAAAATACTTCATTTTACTTCTGTCAATATCAAAAAAAAAGTGTACCCCAATTAAATTGAAATTTTATTTCTCTATTTTCTCTAATATTTTATATAGCTAAATAGACATTTCATTTAAATTATCGAAAGCCTCTCACTAGAGAAATTAATGATGCAATATAACAATGTTCCATATTTAAAAAAGCAATATTAATTAATTATTAAGAGTTTCTCATGTAAAAATAATTTTAATTTCACGAGTTGGGATAACTCCCAAGAATATGATAGCTGTGCTGATTTAAAAACAAACAAAACCATGGAGAAAAAAATATAAAAAGTTCTCATCACCATCCGCATATTTCCATGTTTTAAATAGCTAAATTTACCATTCTGTAAGATGATATTTAACTTAAATAAATACCTGAATATTGACAAGGGGTTTGGAAATCTTTGGTTTTGATAATATCACAGCAGAGAAAAACACAGTAACTTTAAATTGTATAACCTTGAAGGATAATATGTTTAACTCATTTACATAAGACTGATAATTAATGTAATTTGAAATTTAAAGACTGACCTCCATTCCATTAAAGTAATACAAAGTATCATAAATAAGTTAATGCCATTAATTGAATGTGGTGTTCTCATTTATAATCTATTAACCTCAAAGTACAATTGCTAGTATTTCAAATATATTTATTAAGTTATATATCTGTAATTTACTTAAAATTATTATTTTATTGTTAGTTTAATTCTCCTTGAATTTTCATAAGTAAATATGGGCCCTATATATTCCTGTGAAAGAATGTAAAACATGGTATTAAAAACATCTACTCTGATTGCAATCCGTTTAATAATTCATTTGTTTGTTTTATTTTTCTAACTTTCTATCTTGAAAAAACTATAGATTAATGGGAATTAGAAACATAGTCCAGAGCAGTCCTATGTACCCTTCTCCCGATTTCCCCCAATGATAACGTATTACATTATTATAGATACAATGTCAAAACCTGGAAATTGACATTGGTAAATTGGAACAATCTACAGGACTAATTTGGAGTACACCAATTTTTACATGCACTCGTGTGTGTGTGTGTGTGTGTGTGTGTGTGTGTGTGTGTAATTCTATGGCATTATACCACATTTATCATGTAACCACCACCATAATCAAGATACAAAACTCTTCCATAACCACCAAGGAATTCCCAAGTGTTATCCTTCTACACCCTACTCTTCCCACCACCTTAGTCCCTGGCAACCATTAATCTGTTGTTATCTACACAGTTTTGTAATTTTGAGAATGTTACATGAATGAAATCATGATGCAGCCTATAAACTTTTCAGGTTTTAAAAACAACTTATTCTTTTTTTTTTATTTAGCATAATACCCAGGATATTCATCCAAATTTTGAGTACACAAATAGTTTCATCCTTCTATGGGGGACATGATATCCTAATAAAAAAGGAAGCTGGAACCATGATGCAATTCAAATCCCAGGTAGCCCCTGAATGTAAAGCTATTTTATTTTTAAATTTTACTAGCTATCTTAGAATTTATAAAATATATACTTTTTATTTTAAATGCATAGAACAGCACTGAATTTATCTTCAGTGTTCTTAAGCCAACATATTTCCAGACCTGTACGTATAACATGGTTTATGTCAATTTTCTTTTAAAGTGCTTATTATGTTGGAAAATGAAATCAGTTCTCATAAAAATGGCAGCTGCTTTTAAAAATCTATGCTTCGTGAGCTGTAAAGCAAAGCCTTGGGGATCATCTAAATGCATATGACCAGGAGGGAAATCAACCTGTATTTAATATTTATATTGGATGCCAGTTTACATTATCATTGACTGTTGTAAAAACAGATGCAGAAATTCTAATTCTAAAAAGGCTTAGCTTTTTAATAGATACCGCAAATTTTATTCCTAAAAAAATAAAATAATAATAATAATAATAATAACACTTCTGAAAATGAGCTATCACTAACAAAAAGTAAAAAGACCTGTTTGTTACATTCAATGACCCTTAAAATGAGTCACCGCAGTTCTCTGGAAATCTTCAAAGACAGATGCTTCTGCTATTCGGGAAATTTGAATAAGTGTCAAAGGCTTCCTGCTTGCAAGCAGTCACCAACTAATCAAGAAAACTCTGGGTTTGCTACTTAAGATCTGAGAGGAGCTCAGTTTTACTCAATGTGGCAATCAGCCTACAAGATGGCCCCCATGATCCTCTTGTCCTAATGCTCACATATCCCCACATTCTGCCAAGGATGTTGGTCTCTGAGACTGATAGTAGCACAAGGCAGAAGTGATGATACGTCACAGGTGACTGTGAAGATTAGACCTTAAAAGATGGTGGCTTGTGCTTGGGCTCTGTCTCACCCCCTTGCTTTCACTCTGTGTCATCAGTCACTCATGGGAAGCCCATTAAAGTACCATACATTCAGATATCCAATGAAGAGCTTTATGTGGCAAGAAACTGAGGTCTTGCTGAAAAAGCCAGTGAGAAACAGAAGTCTGCCAACAACCACAGCAGTGAGCTTGGAAGAAGATTTTCCAAGGCCTGGCTGACCACGGGAATGCAGCTTTATGAGGAACCCTGACCCAGAGCCATCCAGCCAGCTGCCCCCCAATTCGTAACCCACATGGATTATAATATAATACATGTCTGTAGTTTTAAACTGCTAAATTGGGGAGTAATTTGTTATGAAACAATAGACAACTGAGGCATGGCTAATGCATACTTAATAGAGATGTTTGTACCACAAGCAAACCCTAAGATGTGAGGGTGACTTTGAAAATGGCAATGGGCAGAGATAAAAGTATTCTGAGGAAAGGCAGTGAAAACTTTGGCCTTGAACACACTATTCATAGAATTTGGAGTTTTGATGAGGTACAGGTGAGGCTTTAAATGGAAGTGAGAAAATCTTGTCAGAAACTACATATAGAACATTCAGCAAGCTTATATTCTGCAGTAATGTGGAAGGTGGAAACTGTACCTAAAGGACTAGGAGATCTAGCAAAGATTTACATGTAGACTTGAAAGTCTGCTTTTTTTTCTTCCTGCTGCTTACTGTAAAATTTAAGAGAGTGATAAACTAAAGGAACGGCTATGAAACTAAAAGGATGAAACTAAAAGGAGCTGGTGGTTTGGTGGTTTGGAAGTTTCTCAGGTCTCTTCAAATGGCTAACGATTCTAAAATTAAGAAATGTTTTCAAATCAAATATCATATTTAAGCATTCACAAAAGAGCATGAGCTCATGAGGAAACAGATTTTCACCATAAAATCTTTGAAGACCTCAGAAATATCAAAAGTGTTGCTTCCAAGCACTATTCAATCAGACAAAGGATACTCTAAAGGAGTTAACTGTGTACCTGAAAGATTTGCTCAACAATTGAAATTGAAACTGGTGTAATATTATTTTGAATAGTCATAAGGGAACAGCAGGAAACCTTTTGACTGGTCTCAATATCTCTTGTTAACCTTAAATATCCATCTTATAATTTCAGCAAAGAATATAATGCAAACTTACATATATAGGTATGAACACAAAATCTAGATTCCAACTATTCCTTAGTACATCTTCAAGGACCATACCAAATTATTACATTTTTTTAATAGCCACTAACTTATCACCCCCGCTTCTTTCATCTTCCATCTCTCCTAATCACATCTATGCATAGCAATTTCACTGATATGCCCTTTCAAAAAATATATGCAGATCACATCACTCCTCCACTCAAAACCCTGTAATCCATTCCATTTCACTCAGCATAAATGCCACATTTCTAATAATGGCTTCAAATCTCTACATAATCTGTCTCTGCTACACTCTGACCTCATCTCCTATAATTATTTTCTACTCGAAGGAGAATACAGACAACTGGAAATTTAGTAGGAACATTAAAGAAAGATAAGAAAAAAAAACAGGATAATGAAAGAGAAGATGGGTAAAGGATACCCAAAAACATTCAGTGTATGTACCTCCTGTTAGCAATCCAACTTCTCACAAACCCTAATCCATTCATAAACACATATATTGAACTCTTTTTGTGATTTTTAAATGAGCAATTCTTAAATATAAATGGACAACCAAGGATATCCAGATACTTGACAAAAGACTCCACCAGGAAGGACAGGTAACAAAATAATAAAAGGAAAACAGGACAGAGAAGAAGTCAAGAAAAAAAAATTATATTTTAAGATCATTAATAGAAGATATTATATGTAAAAATAAAGTCTAAGAGCCTATGTAAAATTAAAAAAATAAATGTTCAATAAAAAGCTCTTAGATATTCACATATGTTGTTTCAAATTAAAACAAAATTATAGAAGAATTAAATGATCTTTTTAATCTTCTCAAATGACGAGGATGAGAAATCAGAGAAAAGACAGAAAATTAGAAGATCTGACCAGAAGATGCAACACCTGAGAAAAAACGTGACAAAGGAAAATTAATAAAAGTGAAATTAGAAGATGAGGAATTACAAAAATAAACCATGAAGGAAAATTTTCCACAAACTAGAAGTAAGTCTCTAAATTCAAAGTTATTACTCAGCATGACTTTATAAAGTGACCTCCATCAAAGTATATCCTAATGAAATGTCAGAACATAAGTAATAACAGAAAAAACTCTTAAAAGTGTGAGAGAATACAAATTACATATCAATAAAAAGAAACCCGAAGAGCATCAAATTGCTCAATATGGACTCTAAAGATATTTACAGCGAAAAAACCCCTTTAGAATTCTGAAGGAAAAATAAATGCAACATAGAAGGACTCAAAATGTTAACCCCCTTGAATCATTCTCAGGACACTACTGGAGAATTAGCGTAAACAGCACAGGTAAAACAAGAGCAATGTGAGAAATCATTACACATGAGATTCAGAAATTTGACATCTAATCCAGGAGGGTAAGAAAACAAGCCCAGTACAGCAGCTGTGGGGTAGACTGTGAGAACATTCCAGACTGAAGAAGGAGATTAGAGAGATGTGGGAGAAACATTTCTCCAGGAAAAAAAAAAAAAAGGAAATGTGTTCTTCCATTTATTTGGAATTGTGGAAAATATGTTGCTCAGTATTTAAAATATTTGGGATAGTAACTTTTTTTTCTTTTGTTGCAAGCTAGGTAAGTGATAAATGAGGTACCTTTTAATCGTAGGGAGAATTTGAAGAAATTTTCTAAATTTGTTGATTGTGCTTTTGTAATCTTCTATATAATAGTAGATTAGAAAACAGATACAAACTTTGCAGCAACTCATGTCAAACCCTGGAGTCTATGTTCTTTCACACATTCACTCTGGTCTTAAGCATGTGTCCAGCTTTGTTCAATGAGACAGAACAGCCAAGGTTAATCAGGAAGGCCCAGAAGAACCATCAAACTGATCCCAGAACAAACTGCCCACACGTAAAATTGTGAACTAAGTAAACAATTGTTGTTTTAAGCATCTAAGTTTGGGGGTGGCCTCTTACACAAGCAAAAGAACTAATACAGATGGTTTATTAATTCTTGGACTCTTTAAAAATGGAGGATTTCAAGCACTTAGTGCATTAATAGAACTTTTATTTTGTGAATTTATTCCCATTCTTGCAGAAACTAGGCTGAATCTCCTCATATAACTTCAACTCCTCCCTTATTTTGAAATTTTTTAGGTTGAGAATCAGCAGGTCAAAAAGAAACTAAAAAAAATAAATAAATAAAAAAATGGAGTGGGTAATGGGAATCATTCTTGGTTCCTGATCTTTAAGATGTTTTGATTATTGGATATATAAAGTCACTTTGGCAGCAAAACTAATATTTCATGTATTTATTCCTTTGAACTTTATGTATCTGGACATAAATTTACAAAGATATTTAATCTTCAAATTTTAATTATCCTGGGATCTTGAAAATAAAATATGTTTAATATTTAAAATGTTGGCAATGGTACTTTATTCTCCAAGTGTCTTTTCACTAGAGTATCATAATGTCAATCTCTTTACAAGTTACTGGTTGCCTTTCCCCATGAATGCCAATCTAACGAAGAGGACTCCTTAGGGCTAGCATTGTCTATGACTGGTTGCTAACCTGCCTAGTTTCGGGGTTGATTAAAAGGCCTCTTATCACTTTTTTTTCTGCCTGCAATTTAACCTTTATCAACAATAAATTTAATCCTTTGATCTTGAGTTCACATTTTTTTGCCATATTTGTTTCCCCATTTGATTCAGAATTTGGGTAGTATAGTAATCATGGTAATCTAAGACTAACCACACACACACACACACCACTCATGCTGCATATTCACTGCAAACTGCCAAAGTGTATCAGGTCTTCATAACAACTCAGGACTCATGCTGACTCACGTTACATGATCTTGTAACTGCATCATCTAACCATCAAAGTCTTTTCACTTATCGTCTGAAAGCAAGAGGCAGCTTTGCGAGACAAGGACCAGCAGTGTCATGATTTGGCTTTAAAGTGACACAGATAATTTTCACTCATTTCATCAGCCAGAATAGTCATATGATTATACCTAATTTCAAAGTGGTGCGGAAAAATTCAGTCTCATTCTCAAGGGCTTTTTTCCTTAAAAGATCTTTCTCTTCCTGCCTCCTATAAATTTTGCTACGTCTTCAAAATATTTAGCAGCCACTGACGGCAGGGCGGGTATCTGTGCAATAGGATGAAATAATGTCTTCCTTGCTCTTGTCCCCACTCCTGACATCCACTAGCTCAGGCTGTAGTACTTGCTGAGACCAGTAGGCGGCACTCAGTTCCCCTGTGGCACATTGGAATCATAATCTGGGTAGTGGTGATTAATCAGCAGGCTCCAGGACCCCTAAATCTGGAATTTGTTAAGCTAGGGATGTTCTTAGGGTTGCCAGCCGTTCCTGCCTGTATCCTTTACAGTGGCTCGGGAGAAGGGAACCCTAGGACCCCATGAAGCCCACCTTCATTTCACCATGGGAACTCCATCATCTTGGTAGTGGCGATGGTGGCGAAGATGGTGCATTCCCTAGATGTGCGCCTGCTGTCTACTTTTTGTGCGCTTCTGCACCTTTTGTGTCCTCCATTCTAGTCCCAGAAGTTGTAGGTGTGCCTAAGGCTCAGGGAACTCCAAAAGGATAACTTGCGTTTGTCTCATTTTCAACAATCATGCTGCCTGCCACACTGCCTTGTCAAACAAGCTCTTCTCTCTTCCAGATTTGCCTTTTATGATGGCTGTGGCCACCTCAGATGTGTCTTGAGGAATTTGGCATTTTCGTTTGCATCTGTGAGCTCTCTCACATGAATTCTTATACTGTTCTGTTGGGTTGTCTTCTGAGGCCACTAAAGTCCAAGAGCGTAAGAGTTCCTATTGCTGATACATACTAGTATATGAAAACTCAATATATCTTTCTAAGCATAACACTAGTAGAGAAACATTTTTAAAAATTAGAAATTTTTATATTAGGCTGTAAATCTATGTCATCTAGATGTTTATAACAGTAATTGTGTGTCTCAGTGCATTGTCAGAACAAAAATCAGACATAATGCATTTCTAGGAAGTAACAAAAACATAAATTCTGCAGCCTATAGGACTTTCCAAATGCAGTTTTAATGCATAATATTTCGATTTTAAAACAACACAACCACCTCTGGAAGAAACCTTGAAATCTATTAAGTCACTATGCAAATCCATAATCTAACTGACATTAAGTTGATGGATACATTTTAAAAATAATAGAAAAGATGTTTGGCGATCGTCTCCCATTGAGTTATACAGGACTGATACACTCTTTTGAGGATCGAAATTGTATCACATGTTAAAATGTTACTAAGACTACATTAGAAGGTTAAAGTGACAAAAGCAGAGGAGGAGAAGGAGAAGGAGAAGGGAGGAAGAAGAGAGGGAGAGAGTGAGGGAGGGAGGCAGAGAGAGAAAGTTTGAGAAGGAGGGAAGAAGAGAGAAGAAACTAGAAAAAGGGAGAAGAATTACATATGGAAAGATTTAAAAAAAATTAGCTTCATTTTATTACAGTGCCCCGATCAAGTGATTGAATCCATCATCATCATTTCACCAAAGAGGTTTAGGAAAGTAATTCTGTTTGCTCCACTTGGTGTTTATTAAAGAGGAAAGAAAGTGATCACACTCTACTGTCAGCAAAAATTTAATTGTAGTAAAGCATTGAAGCTTAGAGGCATTCATTTTCCTTGGCTAAGTTATCTGCAAACTTGTAAGGGAAATAATCTGTGGGAAGCCGTCGAATGCCTATAAAATAGGGACTATTTGATTTGTCACGGAGACAGTTCTCATCTTGAATATGACTACATTTCTTTATGTTTTGATCAGTAAATCTTGAAACCAGTCCATGTTTCAAAGAACTGTGAAGCTGGGCTTTTGGTGACTGTAAATCTTATACGTAGAGTATGGTCCGCATGCCTCTATTGTCAGTTTGATTTTAAAATATCCCACCTGTGCTAGTTTATGTTTTCCACATAAACAGAAGCTAGAAAATTTTAATAGAGTCCCTACAGATAAACATAAAAAGACATGGCTCCCTATTTCTGACCCATATTTCTGCATAAACACCCACACACAAATACATAACAATAAGCATAGACACACACATACACATACGAAAGAATACCTTGCTTAGTGGCTCAATTAAAATCTGGCCACAAATTCAAAGGTTTACTTAAGCTAGAAGAGTGACTCCTGATTTAGGTGGTTTTGTTGGCTGACAAAGTTAGGTCATCTAAGCTAATTTTCTAAATGTCTATATTAGTTTCCTACGGCTGCCATAATACAAACAGGGTATGGCTTAAAACAACAGAAATTTATTCACTCACAGTTCTTGACTCAGAAAGTTCAAAATCAAGGTGTCGTCAGAGTCATGCTCCCTCTGAGACTTCAGGTAAAATCTTTCTTTGTCCCCTTAGCTCTGGCAGTGATCATCAATCTTTGCCATTCCTAAACTTGCAGCCACATCACTCCGGTCCCTACCTCTGTCATCGCATGGTCGTCTCCTTTCATATGTCTGCATTCACTATGTTTTCCATCTGTACATATCCATCTTACTTCTTATGAGAACACCTGTCATTGGGTTAAGGGCTCACACCAGTCCAATATGACCTCATCTTAACTTAAGTATTATATTTATAGCCCTATTTTCAAATAAGGTAATATTCTAGGATTCTGGGGGTTGGACTTTAAAATACCTTTTTTAGGGTATATAATTTTACCCACAATAGTAAATGAAGTCACTTCGTAAACAAACAAAAGTATTTTCATTTCGGTTATCCTTTTGGACAGTTTTCTAAAAACCTATTAGGACGTTTCAAACCTTCATTTTGGTATTTGCTTCAACTACTAGTGAAAAAATATAGATTCATCATGGAAATTTTTAAAATATATTAAACTATAATAAAGAACATTAAAATCACCCACAGAGATTTACTAATTGCATTAATATTTTTGTATGTACATGAAAGCATAAGTGCTTTCTTTCTGCATACACAATTGTATATATTTTTATGGCTGCACAGTGTTTCCCCGAAAATAAGACCTAGCCAGACCATCAGCTCTAATGCATCTTTTGGAGCAAAAGTTAATAAAAGTCAATATAAGACATTATATTATATAAACCTGGTATTATATGACATGACATGACATGACATGACATGATATTATATTAGACCCTGTCTTATATTTTATTAAAATAAGACTGGGTCTTATATTAATTTTTGCTCCAAAAGACGCATTAGAGCTGATGATCTGGCTGTCTTTTCGGGGAAACATGGTAGCTGTATTCACCATATGTATCCACCAAATGTATATTTAAACATTTTTCTATTAATGGATAATCACTTTGTTTCCAAATATATATCACTTTAAACACTTTTGTAGTAAATTGTAGCTAAAACCTTTATCCATGTTTTACATCATTTCCTTGCTTCTCATGTCTCATGTTTTTTCTTCTCCATCTCTGATACCTAAGATGATAAACTTCTTTCAGTTTCATGTAGTTGCTTCTATTGGGCATTTTACACACGCTGTCCATCCTCCCTGCAGGGAACACAGGTTCCTGAACATTTCATAGCACTACCTCTTTCTAATCCTTCAGGCCTCTACTTCAATGTCACTCTGCGGACAGGCCTTTCCTGGCTCCTTGCGAAATGGTGTCTTGGTTCTCTGTACTATAATGAAATCCGTAACACAATTGCTTCTCACTTTATTTTTTGTTTTTAATACTGTGACGGCAGGGTCTCTGTCTTTCTTGTGTGTATATACCTAGCAATCCCCAGCACATGTAATATATTTTTTATGATGTTAAACAAATGTTCCCTAATGCTCCCTATACTGGAAATTTCACCATCATATTTTCAGTTTCCAAACCTGAATCTTGGAAGTCTTTTGTATTACCCTCTTTTCCAATAAATCCACATTATCATGCAATTCTACTGTTACAAATCTTCAATAGCTTCTACTGCTTTCAAAAGAAAGAGAAAACCCTTCCCGTGACCCACAGGTTTTGCTGGCAGCTCCCAACTTCCTGTCACTGTTGCCTTCCTTGTTCTGCACACTCCAAGCATGAGGGCCTCCTTTGAGATCCCCCAAACTTTCATGTTGTCTTCCACCATAAATACTTTACATGCCACTTCCTCTGTTAGAAATGATCCTACCTGCTCTAACTCTCCATTTGCTATTTCTCACTCGTAAAATATCAGTTCTAAGGTCACATGTTCAGAGAAAACCTCTCTGACTTAGCTGACTTTATCAGAAGCCAGTACGTTTGCCCTTAAAGCATATTGCAATTTTTGTTTATAGAACAGTACGTACAAGAAACATACATATATATGTACATATATATGTGTGTGTATATGCATATACATATGTACATATATGTATACATGTACACACACACTTATTTGACTAATGTCATATTTGCCTCATAACATTGAACTGTAAGGCTGGTTCTGGGAGATAAGAGTCAACTGGGGACAGAGTAGATGAGTCCCTTTTGAAACTTTGCTAGGAAAGAAACTCATCTTCTCGGTCCCCTGTTGAGGGTCATATCTCTCATCTCCTGAAAATGACCTGGCTTATTTCTCCCTCACTGAACCATTCTCGAATGCAAAGAGCTTAGCTGTGGAGTATGTGTGTTTGGGGCTGATGGGGGGAGAGGCAATACATCAGTTGACTTCTGGGAGTCTGAGAATTTCTCATCTCAGCATTGTAAAATAAAATTCATCACTTAGTAACTATTTTCAACAAGGAATCCACACAAAAACATATGAAATTTCGACTTACTCCCCGGAAACTTTAGTAGAAATAATCTTTATTTAAAAGAAAAAAAAATATTTTGGGGAAATGCCTTTATTATCATTGATTTTTTTGTTCATAATATACAAATACTCATGATATATATTAAAAATACATGATATATAAATGGCAAAAAATGCAAATGGTCAATCCAATACAAATTACTCTTCCCTCACACAATTTCCCCAAAATACCTACATTTTCTCCCCAAAGGCAATACAAATACAAGAGTTCCTATCATCAGGACAGATTTTTACATAGATCAGTATGATCTTGCCAGAATCTTGACTTTATAAAGAGAAGCACCAGACTTTAATATCAATATATATAAAGGATCACATATCTTTATTTCCTTGTCACTCAGTTCAGTTAACCATTATCAGTATTGCCACCTCCCCTCATTCCTGTTTCTGTTGGTACCATTTTATGAGCCTTTTGAGGATTCTACACTATAAAATATTTCTCAGCTTTTCAACTTTCCCCATTTTTGGCTAAGAATTCAGTATGGGTTCCATTAATTGTTACTACTAAACAAACTGTTTTCCAGCTTCCAATATTTTGTTGATGTATGACATACTCCCCTATTCTCCCTGCCTTGCTAAATTTACGATTCACTTTCTTTTTAACCCTGTTTTCCTTAATCACTTTGGTAAAGTTTCAGAGAGAGTGACATTATATGCACATATGCAACTCACAACTTTAACCTACAATCTCTCATTTCTTTAAACTCTTCTAGTAGGAGAATTGGAAACATTTCCTATAAATGAATAGATAGTGAACAATGGAGACATTTTCAGCCAATTAGACGCTGTCACAACTACTCAATTCTGCCCAAATATATATATATATATATATATATATATATATATATATATATATATATATATATATTATGTATTTGCATATATATTTAGTATATATTTATGCACAGTTGTCATCCAACAAAACTTTATCAATAAAAACAGGTGGTGGGCAGATTTACCCAGTGAGCTATGAACTATATCAGCCTCTGTCTTACAGCTTAAAAAAACTAATCATTAATTATCTCAATATTTTTGCCCACATCTTTCTTCTTCAATAGATTTTTAAATTGTATGAATGCAGGGACTGTAATCTCTGTCTCTCTCTGTCTCTCTGTCTTTTTCCATACACACCACAATTTTAGTATTTGGAATCAGCACAATTCATGATATATAGTCAGTATATAATATTATTTCCATCCCACTCTTCTTTCATGTTGAGGTTATTCTTTTGTTTAGATTGAAAACACTCTATTTCCTAATTTAATTTTCACTCACCAGGTAAGAAATTTTAGTCTAAGAAGGTGGGATAAGTAACTTCTCTCTAAATTGAGAACCTCCTCCCCCTGCAGCTTGCTCTAGCTTTCTATCTCTCCTAGCTTGATGCATAAAGATACAGGAGGAAGAAAGCAAGTGTGACTTTCTCACTTAGTAAACCTGTTGTACAACAACATTGCATTCTCTGATTTGATGGGGATTAAAACTAACCCTTTCCCCTGTGAGTGATTTCATGGTGTTCTTCAGAGGATTCCCCACTATGTGTGCCCTTCTGACAGCTCCCAGGAGTAAAAAACAATTGCCTCCTCAGCTTCTGCCACATGATTGGTGAACACACAGCTTCTAACTGGTAAGGATTATGGGGAAGTGGTTTATGAGTCACGACATGACTTCTCAGAGTTGCTTTGAAAGGAGGCATCTTTACCTGAAGCTTCATTTTGGAATGTTGTTTTCTATTGGGTCTGGTATGTTAGCTGAAATTTCCAACCGAACTCCCAATTACACACACACACACACACACACACACACACCACATACACACACAAATAATTTATAGTCTAGATTTTCTTTGTGTTAATATTTTGGTATTTTCTGAACATTTTTGGATTTTAAATGATGTTGTGTTTCTTTTTCTTTTTTTGATTTTTGAATTAAAGAAATTTGATTTGGTCTGTACTTTAATTTCATATTCCTCAGGTGAACATCCTCCCCTTCCCCAGCCTTGCTCCATACCCTAAAAATAGCGGAGAGAAAATAGCAAAGGATTCTGTTTTGCATGTTTCTCCTCCCACTCTGACTTCTGGCTCTCTAGGGTCAGATCTGAAGGAGAGGAAACAGGAATAACAAGAGAAATATGACTATATTCAGGTGGTACTACTTGTTCTAGGACCATCCACTGTTGGGTACTGCATGCTCTAGATTTTACTGATTGGTTTAGTGAATTCATGAGTCTCACCATCTCCACACATCATTCCTTGGCAAGGGCTATGCACCCCTTGGCTCCAACAGTTCTCTCCCAGGGTGTCCTTACCCCATAAAATTCTTATCTCCTAGAACAGGAGATATTTTAGCCCACCTGTGTTTTAGGTCGTCTTCTTGGCCCAAGGGAAAACTCATATATAGTGGCTGTATCAAACTCTACAAATGCAGGCTGTTCCTACTGACAACCTTCTCTCCTGACCCTAAGATTTCAGACTGCTTCTGATGACAACCCATATTGTGGTTTCTCTTGAAAAGAAGCAAGCACCCATTTTATCACAGTAAGTCAAGCCCAGAAAACTCCTAGCATACAAACCATGCTTTCCTAAGAACTATTTTGACTTCCGATGGCAACATTTGGTGAGCCTATGATATCCTGCAGCTCGGCAGTATCAGCCAGGATGAGAGCTGTTTTCCCAATATGTGTAAAAGATTTCCTTGACACCTACCTCTGGGGCCATAGAGCAGAAGGCACATCTCATAGAGGGGAGATTAAAAGGCATAGTCTGCCTTATTTCCCTGGAATTATCCTCAAAGGACAAAATGTATCTACCAAAGAACCTTCTGAAAGTATGTAATGAGGTTGAATGACACGGGCCCAGGTTTGTCACCTTTTGGACACATTTCTGAACAGCAAAACAGCCAGTGAAACCTCAGAACTTAATTCTATTCTGTTTACATATGAACGACTGCTAGGATAAAAAGTGAATTCTTGAAATTCAAACTTTTCTCTTAAAATGCAGTTGATCTAGGGAATTTATCTCCTAGGATTTAGTACGCTGGAGAATAATTAGAAGATCATTAAAAGATAATTCTGAGGCCAACTTGGCTTTTGTCTCTTTACGTATGCATTTATTTAATTGTGATCTTCCATTCTTCTGGGATTTTTTTCAAATAAAACTATACCTATATATCTAGACTTGGGTGTGTCTTCATAATTTTTTTTTTTTCTGAAACACAATGAATCCTGAAGAACAAGATAAACATGGAAGAAGTAAAGGAAAATAATAAGAAAAATTCTAACATTACAAATAGATAGAAAGGAAAGTTTGCCCTCTGTTCTTTCCCAACTATCCTAACGTTGCTTTCTGTAGTAGGCTTTCTCAACCTTGGCACTAGTAACATTTGGACAAGCCAAATCTTTTGCGGGAACTGTCCTTTGCATTACAGGATGTTTTGCAGGATCCCCTGTCCCCTAACAAATAGATGCCAGTATCAGCACTCCTTTCCTCCAAGATGTAACAATCTAAAATATCTGCAGACATTTTCAAATGTTCCCTGGGGACAAAATTTGCTCCCTAGTTAAGAATCATTGTTCCAGGAGACAACAATTTTATGAGTTTTACTTTTTAAGATCATAAAGTGATTCCTTTCATAACTAGAACGTATGTTTCTGTCTCCCCCACACTTACAATTATCTTCCTTCCTATATTTCTTTATGTTATCATTTTTAGTAATAGTCCTACATTTAAAGCTTATATATCTGACTTTCTTGATTAATTTTATGTGGCATCTGTGACACCCATATTCCCTTCACCTTTCTTCCATGTCAACTCCAAATGTATTTCTATAGTATTACTCTTGCTTTAGTTTATTTTTTAATAACATTTCAGTGTTTGGGATACAAAGAATTAGAAAGAACCTATTTAAAATGGCTTAGAAATCCCCACTTATGTAACTGCTATTGACATAAAGAAATGAATCTGCATGGCTATAAAATCAAACAGTACAGACAAATGTATAAAAGAAAGGAAAAACCTTCATCTCTAGAATAGCTCAGTCTCTTCTTGCAAGATAACCTAGTCACCCTGGATGAAAAATGTAACACGGCCAAAGCAAAGAGATAAAAGGGAACACGTACAGAAGAAAATGCAATCGAATTTCTGTTTCTGGAAAGAAAAGTCCCAATACTAAGGCCAGGTGAATTATCTTTTTCATACCCATCAAGTCCTCCAATCCTGTTATATTACGGTCTGTTTCATTTTCTGGCTGAGATATCTGTAACTATCTCTATCAGGTAGAGCAGACTACTTGCAGATGGTACAGGCACAGAGCAGAGGAATTTATGAACAGGTGTAGGGAGTTTCCTCCTTCCTCATTCTTCATAGGGTATACCCTGGTGAAAGCTGGAGCACGACCTTGCAGTGACTTTGTGGCAAGATCTGGAGTGCTTGTAAGTGGAAGATCTCAGGTTTGTCCTCCAGGCTTTTCACATTTGAATTGCCTCGGGGCATGTCTATACTTACAAAAGGCCTGAAAGTGCAGATGTCTTCAGTATCCCCCAAAGCCTAGTGTAAACAGTAGCTATTTCAGTAAAAGAGAACAGTTATGCCCTGAAAGGCCTCAACCCTTTCTGAGTTTCTATGATGATTATTTTATTTGAGTGAGGCACAGGATCCACAAAAATCCTGAAATCTCACCAAATTCTTCAATTAGTTTTGGATCTGCAGGTTCTTATGGTAGAATGACAAAGATAGCTGTACCTCACACTGGCCCCACTGGCAGCCAAACTGTGTTCTGGTTTCCACTCCCATCTGTAAGTTGTGTTGCTTTCACTGCCCAGGCAACAAAGCATACACGTTAACTCAAATGAACATATCAAACATATGTCAGCTATTTTATTGACGGACTAACAAGATCATGCAACGTGTCTTTAACTAAGGAGAGAATAACTCATCATGGTCTTACACTAACACAACACCCCATGCCTCAAAACTTCACTGAGAATGTAGACTGCTCTTTTCCTAGAATCGATCTTTTATTCCCTAGTACGCATGTGAATTAGCATTGTGTATGGGGGATCTGCTAATGTTTGCTCTCCAAAAAACATAGATGAGATCTACTTAAACAGCAGTGGTGTCCTGTGCAATGGCTAGATGGCTAAGATCACTGATCACTAAACTGACGTGCAGAAACAAAAAACTGACTTATTCCAGCAGTAGCAATTTGCACCTGACATGAATCCTGCTGCCACCCTTGTAACTTCTATTTTTCCATTCTCAATGAGACAAGAAAGCCCACAAAAATGGAAGTGCTCCTGAGTATCCCCAGCAAAGAGACCAAGCAAGCAGTAAAGAGTATTTCAATGTGCTTGTGCTTTCCACACACATGTCTGGGCCAAATACGAGGTGTGACCAAAAACTACAGCAAATATTTAATTTTTTTTAATATTATTACAGTAAAAGACACATTACCATTAATTCCCTTCAAAATACTCACCCTCGCTTTGAACACACTTATCCCATCGTTCTTGCCACTTTCTGAAGCAGTTGTGGAAGTCTTCTTGCATGAATGTTTTAGTTGCATTGTCGTGGCTGCCTTGATGTCCTGAATCGATTCAAAACATTTACTTTTCATGGTTATTTTGACTTTGGGGAAGAGTCAGAAGTTGCACGGTGCCAGATCCTGTGAATAAGGTAGTTGAGGAAACACCGTAATGTTTTTGACAGAAATTGTCGTACCAGAAGTGAAGTGTGACACAGAGGGTTGTCATGATGGAGGATGAAGTAAAGACACTCATGAAAGAGGACTTCCAGAACTGCTTCAGAAAGTGGCAAGAATGATGGGATAAGTATGTTCAAAGCGAGGGAGAGTATTTTGAGGGTTATTAATGGCAATGTGTCTTTTACTATGATACATATTTTTTTTATTTAAATATTCACTATATTGTTTGATTATACCTTGAATATGCAGAAAAAGAGACTTCAGAGTGCTTTAAGAGATGTTCCTTGAGGGTGAGACCATAGGAAACACACAACACAAGCTCAATTCCCTAGTTATTAAGAATATTTTCTCTGTATTTATCTGGCCCCGCGATTTACTTTAGTCAATGATTAGTCTCAGTTTTTTATGAAGCAGCCAGAGCAAATGGAAACAAAATACTCAGCTTTCATATAAACATCCCAAATGCAGATATTCTCATATATGAAATCATATTGCTAGATTCAGACCATTTTTAAATATTCCTCAGAATTTCTGTTGTTGCTTGCTGTTTTTTTTTGTTTGTTTGTTTGTTTTTCACACATATACTCAAAATCCCTACATTTTTGTGACCATAACATAGTATTTCAGTACTTCATTCTTCCCTTGAATTTGACTTCAGGGATGTGGTGGAATTTGATTCTAGTTGTTGGTATGGTGTCCGTGAAAGATGGAACATGAAGAGAACATTAGCTTCCTGTTTTGAGGAATTACCTTTACAAAAGACGAACCACTTAAACCTTAAAAGAACAGTAGAGTAAGACGAGAGTTACTAGCTTCCTTGGGGGGATAGAGTTGGTGGGAGAAAGGTATTCCAGAAAGAATAACAGCATTTTTTCAGAGCATGGAACCAGAAAACCATGAAGCTGTTGTGGAGACATTTAACTTGGCTGGGGAGCATTAAATGAACAGGAGCAGAGAGCATTAAACTGAAAGTAGAGATATACATTGGTCTTAGACAGTTTGAATAACATTTCCATTTTAGTTAGTAGGTAAAGATTTTGAAAGGACTGTGCCTGAAATAGAATTGTTATTTAGGGAAATTAATTTGACAAGAGTGTGTAGGATAGAATAGAAAAGTAAGAGAATCCAGAGAAGAACACCAATTGTATAACTAAAACAACAGTGTTAGTGAAAGGTAATTAGGCTTTAACTAAGTAATTGGGAAGGGCTGGAAGGTTAAAACTGATGTCTGGTGTCTCGACTGTGTACAAATAGATAGGTGCATCTGATAGGCACCTGACCCCTAAATACTGGGAATATTACTTTGTATTAATCCCCTTAATATAGCTCTTTTGGAGCAAAAATTAGTATAAGATGCGGTATTATATTATATTATACCCGGTCTTATATTATAGTAAAATAAGACCCAGTATTATATAATTATGTTATAATTATATAATTATATTCAAAACATTATATTCAAAACATAATATGATATAATATTATATTATATTATACCCAATCTTATATTATAGCAAAATAAGACCTGGTATTATATTATATTATATTATATTATATTATATTGCATTACATTATATTTTATTTTATTATATTATACTATATTATATTATATGATCCAGCCTTATATTATAGTAAAATAAGACTGGGTCTTATATTAATTTTTGCTCCAAAAGACACATTAGAGCTGATTGTCCGGCTAGGTTTTATTTTCGGGAAACACCGTAGGTCTAGATATTGCAGAAATGAACGTGGGAGAGCATGTGCATCAGAGAAGCATGCAGACTATGTGAAAAGGGACCGACCAAGAACCTCTCAAGTTTACAGGGATGACATAATCACATGGGGAATTTGTAGAACTAAAAATGCAGATGACTGAATCTTGCTCCGGATTCAGCAATTCTGAAGTGGTTCCAAGACATATTCACATTTGTAAAAGACCTACATGTGATCAGACGGCACAGTCAAGACTTCGCTGACCTACAAATGCGGATCAGTGCATGAGAACGAGACCAGGGAAGGACGTCCATGGTCAGGACATTGCTTGGTGGAGACTGCGTTTCAGACGATGGTGGAGCTGTCTCCACAGGTTGGCTCTGTGTCTGCATGTGAGTCTGCTCCTTGAAGTGCACTGTGCTGCTCCTGATTATCACTGCAGTTTGACTCCTTGAACTTCATGTTTTTGGGTACATCTTGATAACCCAGGTCTGAACCTCTGTACTGGTAACATTAGCTTCCTGGCAAAATGTCTAATTAACCCAAGATTCTTCCCTGTGTTATCAGAAATCTCAGGTTTAGTAACCTGATGCTGATTTATTTTAAAATGTTTTGATAGGATTGACACTGACAATTACCTCAACTATACTTAATTCAGAAGAGATCCGAGTCTCTTTAGCTTATTTACTAAGTTTCCCTAGCCGAATTGAACTTTTGCAGCCTAGTGGGTTTTTTTCATTTTTTAAAGGCCATTTACATACCTATGTGTGATAGTATATACGAGTATTCTCTCTCTCTCTCTCTCTCTCTCTCTGTCTCCTCTCTTTCACACACACACACACACACACACACACACACACACACACACACACACCTACCTTTTAAATTTTACTCTGGAATAATGAATTCACCTCATGTGGACTGGCAGTATCTTTCCAGAGTATGGTTTATGCTTTTGGATTCACCATTAATCTTACCAGGTCAATTTATAGCAGAACTGCTTTACTGGAAGAAATGCCAAAAGGTAAAATTGACCTTTTTCATTGTAATAAGTTAGCTTAATTCTCTACCTGATGTTTTTTTGTTTGTTGTTTTCCCTTTCATCTTGATCTTGGAAAAACTGTTACTTTTTCTCGTGTAGGAGTTGCCAACAAATGTCTATGGACTGGCTCTACCAAGGAAAGATGTTTTCTTTGGCTAAAAAAAAAACATTTAATAATATTTAAATTTGAAAGTTTTTAGATATAGCATGCGATCGCCAATTTAACACAATTCCTAATATTTCATACTGTACACAGTATGAAAATTTCTCCTATATCTCCATGCATGTATGTTTCTTGCCTTATCTTTATTCAATTTGAGCTTGAAACATCTGATCTAAAACCAGGTTTAAACATAAATGGTAAACAAAATCAAGTTATAATGTACATACAATAAAATGATTCCATTTTATGTATATACTGTGTTTCCCTGAAAATAAGACTTAGCCAGACCATCAGCTCTAATGCGTCTTTTGGAGCAAAAATTAATGTAAGACCCGGTCTTAGTTTAATATAATATAAGACCCAGTCTTACATAGTACAACATAAGACCCAGTCTTATATTAATATAACACCAAGTCTTATTTTTGGGGAAAGACAGTAGTTCCTTGAGTTTGACAAATAAATATATCCATGTAATTGCCACCACAATCAAGATACAGAATATTTATATCATCCTGAAAAGTTTCCTATGCCTCTTTGTTCTAAAATTTAATGTAAACGGAATCATAGAATATATATTATAGAATATATAGAATATAGCTTCTTTAGATTACCGTCGTTTTTTTTCTTTTGAGATCTGTCTATGTGTGTCTGTCAATACCTCATTCTTCTGTATTACTGAGAAATAATTGCATCATAGGGAAATGCCACCTTTTTAATCAATTCACAACTTGATGGATGCTTTGATTGTTTCCAATTTTCAGTTATTATGAATAAAGCAACTATGAACATCTGCAATAAGTTTTTATGTTAATATGTGTACTTATTTCTGTCGCATCCCACGGACAACAGCCTCCTTGTCCCCTTCATTTTCAAATGGTTCCATACACTGTCTTACACTGTCATTTAATCTGAGTTCATTCCAGTAAACATCTATTGAGCAACTATCACATACCAGACAATCTAGTAGACTCTAAGTATGTAAAACACACAAGTCAAAATTCTTGACATAAGGAAATAAATTTAGGAGACTAATCCAAATTTAAAAAATTACCAAATGGTATAATATTTTCTAAAGAACAGTTAAAATATAATATTTGAGGAGGGGAGAAAACTTTTCAAAAAGGAAATGTCAATGTGGCTAACACAAGGTAGCTAATAGGAAAGTAAGAAATTCCAATTGGCGCTGATACCACCAAGAATAAAAAATAACACATTTTCTTTGGGCAACTGCAATTAAATTAGTAGGTAAAGATGCAAACTCTAAGTGGAGAAAAGACAGGTGGTAAGTTTAAACATATAGGCAGAACTTCTGTACCTTATTTAGAGAGAGAGAGAGATCCTACGAAAGATTTTACACAGGGGATTTTTAAAAAATCAGAGTTTTGTTTCAGAAAGTTGACTCTGGCAGTAGTATAGCAGTGTTATTTGAGGTCATTGAAGGTAGGAGCCAAAGTGTTGCAAGCATTGAGGTTGCATCAGGAGGGTCTGTTAAGTGATTGCATATACAACAGAGCAGAACTCCTATTATTTCTTATTGTGGAACTCATTAGATGGAATGCTTTTAATGAAGATTTAAAAATACCAAACAATAGGTGTACAATGATAAAATTACCATTTTCTTATATTCTCATGGAGTTTGAGGTTTCTATGGTACATCTGGGTAGTTATGTCTGGCGGAAATTTGGTTTTACAGACCTGAACTTTAGCAGAAGGCTCTAGGCCAGTGAAGTGGATCTTTGATTTGTAAGAGTATAAGTGTCTGCTAAATTTATGGGTGTGAATGATTTAATCCACCTAGTGTGTGTGAGTGTGTGTGTGTGTGTGTGTGTAAAGATGATAAAAATAGTAACGAGAGCAGCCTGGTGAATGTAAGCAGATAGGAGGCAAGGGAGCTGCAATGGACTGGATGTTTATGTCCCTCCAATCAGTATGTTGAAATCTGAACTCCCACGCCTCCCCCATGTAATGGTGTTAGGAGGTGGGGCCTTTTGGAGATGATTAGGTCATTAGGACAGAGTCCTCATGAATGAGATTAGTGTCCTTATAAAGAGATGACTCCCCTTCCTCTCTCCCCCAGAGAGCCCTCCTGTCCACAGTGTGGTGACAGAGAGAGAATACAGCCATGTATGAACTAGGAAGCAGGCTTTCACCAGACACCACATTTTCCAGTGCTTTGATCTTGGACTTCCCAGCAGCCAAAACTGTGCGAACAATTTTTGTTATTTATAAGCCACCCAGTCTACAGTATTCTGTTATAGCAACATGAACAGACTAAGACAGAAGTAGGTTTCAGGAAAGAAATTGAAAGGCGAGGCAGAGAGAAATTTGGTGATCGATGAAAGGTAGCATGGAAGAGATGGTAAGGTGTCAAGAAAAGGAGGTGGTGAGAATGGCCAGTGTTTGAGGTTAAAGAATTTTGAAAATATGATAATTAGGAAACAATTGTTGATTCTATAAAGAAGAGATTTAGAAGAATATCGTGGATTGAAGGCCAGAATGCATTGCACTGACATGTGTTAGGTACCAAACTGGACACAGTAAGCAAAGTGGTCATTGAAAATATGTGGCCACTAGCTCAGTGAACACAGGATCCTCAGAAGATCTTCAAAATGGGAGGTATTTAAATAGGATTATAGCGTGAGGCACAAACCAAATAACAATGAGCAGAAACAACTTGCTGAAATAAGATAAAATGGGCTGTAATGCAGAACAGTTGGTGAAACTAAACGTGGATATGATAAAAGTTACCTCTTTTTCTTAGACATGTGGTTCTCAACGTGTTCTCCAAACCAGCAGCATCAGTACCAACTTGGAAGCTTTTAGAGGTAAAAATAATCAAGCCCCACAACAGACCTACGAAATAAGAAAGTCTGGGCTTGGAGCCCAACATTCTGTGTTTTACAAACATCCTGTGTTTTAAAAAAATTTTGTTTGACAATAAAGTTTGAAAAAAATACTCCACTGGATTCGAGAAAGAGTAAAGACAAAATTTATGAGACTGTAGAGATTGCAATAGGAATGGCGGGTGACAGGTATAATAAACTCAAAGAAATTGTGCTTACTAGCCTCAATGACGTCTGCGAATTTGAAGATCAGACCAAAGATAGATACGATATAAACCCTTTGAGAGAAGTGATGAAATTCTTCAGTACCCACTCCCTGTAAGGGAAGATGAATCTAGCTGCTGATGGGGCGTAAAAAAAGGATTGTTAAGAGTCCCTGAGTGTCCTGTTGCAACTTCAAAATGGCATCCTTCTTCCCAGTTATATGATTTTTCTACAGTAGTTTTTGATGACTTTTGGCAAGGGAGCAAAGTGGGGCTTTATCTAGGGAAATGTGCTGAAGAAATGCAGGCACTTTGATATTGCACTAACAATTGTGCCTTCTCCTCACAACGCTCCAAATTCTAGTATCTTAAAAAACATGACAGTTCCCCCTGTAGCCTTCTGTTCCATGATACAGACTAATTTATATGAGTCGTGAGATCACATGGGATTTAGATTCTGGTTGTGAGACAGACTAGCTGTAAAGCATGTGGTTTTCTTTAGTTAAATTGCTTGTAGCTGTAAGAAGTCATGGCAATACTTGCTAATGGCACTGTTATCTCTCCACTCCAGAGCCATCAACGTGTCTCCACTGAAATTACATGCAATAGAGTCTTACTTACTTCATTAAATACCATGTGGAGCTGGACTTCTTTGGAGATATGTTTATTTTCTGTGTGAAAGGCTATGGCGATAAAACTTTTGGAAGCTTTTTCCGTATTTGGGGGGCTATTAAGAAATAGGCAACTCTTTCTTACCTCTGAAATTATTTGCATGCTTCCTTATTTAATCAGACATTAGATTCAACTTGCCTCCCCAAATCAAATTATTTCTAGTGATGTAACACAGGGATTCAATAATAAAAAATTCTTTATTTTCTTCTGATATTTGGTTTACCTAACAGTTTTAGAGATTTTTTTCATCCTACACTTTACTACACAAGAAAGGTTATAAAGTTGAGTTTCATATAAGCAGAGTTCTAAAATGGCTAAACCTTACTATTCTGCATAACCACACAGCATGACCCGTAAAAATGCATATTTCCTCTGGTAGTTTACTTCTCTTGTTATTGTTGCAGTTTGTACAGCTGGTCTTACACAGGTTGAGAAGAAAAAAGAATAACTGAAATGTTTTAGTTGACGAACTGTGCATACTCCAGGCAGTTTACTCAATCAAGAAAATATTTAGTGATGATATGAAAACTGGTTAACAGTATGTCACTTCACCTACAATAGGTGAATTAAGCAGCGTGTACTTAGAGCACATATTGGATTTCGATATTTTCCAAACTGACATTTAAATGACATTTCCAGCATGAAAGGTAATGATTTTTTATATTAATCATATTATGATGATGATTGTTTCCCCATGCAATGCGTTTCAACTTACACATTGGTAACATTGAGTGTCCACAATAAGTTAGAGTCTCTCCAAATAAAGGGAGCTTCAGGGTCTAACTTATTCATGAGGAACTTAACAGCAGGTGAGAAAATGGGCTTATTTCCGAAAACCAATATTTAAATCACATAGTGGACATTAAAAAGACAGAAAGATAAACAACAAAGTTACATATATGTATGTGAACAATAAACAGATAACACATGCTATAGAGTATGACAAAGTAAATAACTGATCTTGAAGGAAAAGAGGAAAGATAAAGGAAAGCCAAATAAATTAGCAGGTAATTTGCTAGTATAGTGAGCTGAATATAAAACAGTGCTTCCAGATGCTTTTCTTCCCAATGAAGCTTTAAAAAAAATAATAATAATAATTATATGTATATATATATATATATATATATATATAGAGAGAGAGAGAGAGAGAGAGAGAGAGAGAGAGAGAGAGAGAGAATGCCAAAAAAATGTATACACATTTTAAAAAAGGAAAAAACTATTAAAATTGTAATGCTCACTATACCAATAACAAAAGATGAATACAAGACATGTGTACACATATTTTTTAGCACCCCTGATACATACATTTCCTTTATTTACTATTTACTTAAGTTTCTTTTCTAGATCTTAGCTTGAATTTGAAAGTATAATGAAGGAAAAGGAAGCAGTGATTTAATTCAGAGAAGAAATGCTATTTAAAAAATCTTAGTATGGATTTTCATTGTCACAAATCTTTCAGTTTTAAATATTGCACAGATACAGAAAAAATTATTCATGTTCTTTTGTATTTTCTTAATTTGCTTGTGTTGACAGCTGCTGAGACAAAAAATAGTCTGTTAAGTCCATCCACTTTCTAACCATTTTATGTGTTTGGCTTTGTACTTTTCATTTTAGACAATATTTTTAATACATGTGCATCTTTAATAAGTCAGCTTGCTTGGGAAAAAGTTGAAGTCAATTAAATTATATTTAAAAAACTATTATGAAATATTATATTACAGGCTCTTTGCTAGGCACCGGGGCTTGGAAGTTAATAAAAAAGCATGGCTTTCAAGGTGTTCACCAAGGATGGGGAGATAAGCATATAAAGAATGGATGACATCAAGTCTAATAGGTTTATTGATGTGGATGGAGAGCAATGTGGGGATTCTGGGTGGAGATTCTGTTAATTATAGCTGAACAGTTCAAGAATGAGTTCACAGGAAACTTGATAAGAATACCACTTTTTCCTCAGGATAAGTTACACATTTTTAAAAAGGTTTTATGAATACTTTTATGACCTGGAAATTACAAACATTTTTACAATCCCTCCATCCCTTTTGAAATACACACACACACACACACACACACACACACACACACACATACACACACACATTTATGCATATTGTGTCAGGTACTATGCAAGGAACAGAAAATGGCAGAGAATGAGATACATATAATTTCCTTCTTTATGGACTTTTAATCCAGTTAGTGGTGTCCAACTGGAGATAAATACATTCCAGGGTATACAAAACAGATTTGAATATGGTGTGGGAAGAAATCTGGTAAATTTTTTGTGGATATGTTTCAATGAAAAAGGAAAAAATGAGGGCACATATTACAGTGAGGTCTTACATAGACCTAATCAGGTTACACTTCTTATGCACTCCGCCTTTATCACTCTGGGGGCAGCAGGAATGCAAAATGGAAAGTGAAGTATGTTGCTGTTACTCGGCTGTATATTTTCAGCATATGTGTGCCTAATTAAGTCAAATTTTGGAACATTTTTTCTAATTTAAACTAAAGTTTAGCTGCTAAACTAACACTTAAAAAATGAAGTATTTTACATGGATTCTAGTTAAGAGACTGCATTTTGATGAAAATATGTATAATGCAAACACAAGAGAAATCAAAGATGACAGAACTGCCCATTTTTCTATTGCACAAGTAATCCTGTCATCATCCCCATGCCTTCAAGGTAAAGGTGACGCTGTAACAATGAGTAAGGGACTGCTTCTCCGAAGTAACTTATGCTAAGAAGAGTACAGTATAAAAACAAGTATTTTGAAATGCTCCAAGTTTTAACTGATTTTTCTTATTGTCGCAAATTGACTTCTTAGCCGATGCTGAGATACTGAGTGTGGTATATCAGGTGTTTATTAGAGAACAACACCTCTGAAAGCAAGTGGGTGAAGCAGGATTGGGCAAAGTAAGAAGTCAAAGTGTACTTCAGGCCCCACAGTTGTTTTGAATTCAATGTTTTTAAAGATACGTCCTTCTATTCACTTTGTAAAATCTCTTGATAGTTGGAAGCTAGAAATGCAAGGCCAGCTACCAGAGACATACAGCCCTCATCAGTGCAAACAAAATCGACTATATGATTGAAGTCTATGAAATCTATGAATCTATGAAATGAATGCCTACGAGTATGTAATTGAAAATCTATGGAACCTAAGGCTTTATCCAGGGATAAGAAAAGAAGTAGCCCATTCAGGGTGTTTAAAATGCAGGAGGAAAAAAACAAAGTTTTGAGTATTAAGTCTGCCATAGTCAATATAGCATTTACACATTTTCTCATACATTTGTCCTCACAGGACTACAAACAGTATAAGGCCAGGAACTAAATTCTGTTACTATTCATGTCCAAAACTAGCTGTAGATGTTACACGTAGTATGTGCTTAGTAAGTATACTTTCAACAAGCAAAGAAATATGGAAAAGAGACAAGTTCACAAAATATGGAAGAGTAGGTACATGTTAACTAATTCCTACTTTAAAAATGTTAATAAGTCACAATAAAGGGGAAAAAGGCATAAATCTACAAGTACTAAGAGAAAGAAATATGAGACAACAGGGATGTCAATAATTTTTTGAAATACAAAACAGGTGGATGAGTAAAACCAAACTAACAAACCAAAGAGTGAACACTGAATGCTAAATGGGGGAACCTGGTGGGAGAGAAACACACAGAAACTGGTAGGATCACTTAACTGGACTGGCAGAAGAAACTCCGGAGTGCATAGCTGAATCTCACAGTTTCATGGGCTCTCTCTAGGAAGCCATGGGATTCTGTGCTGAGGATCCAAGAAACATCCCCATTTGTCTCTGGCATGGGAAGAAGAGTAATAATCATTGTGAAACATGACCAGTGGCTGCTCCAAAACATAAGTGTACTCTTCAGGGAAACAGCCTTTGCCAGAGAGCAAGTCATAAATCTTACCCCAGCTGGGGGAAGGGAGCTTCTCATACAATGCTGATCCTAGCTGTCTATCTCACTTAAGCTGGAGAAAACAGTAACAGTGAACAGAGGACAGGACTTCAAGAAAATAGGTGGGAATGTTGTTACTAAAGACTGGACTATGTTCCAGGGGAAATAAAAGCTGTATCAATGACAAAATGGCTTCTAAAGGTAACAGACCCAAGACACAAGCACCACTAAAAGATTGGGACTTAATCAGAACACATAATGCTTGCCCTACCCCACATTCCATCACCAAACCAACAAGGCTTCAGTGTGAAAACAATGGGTTACATCTGTTAATGGGAAAAAAAAAAAAAATCAACGAAGTAAAATTAAAGATGTAATTGGCTTTATTGCATGTTTCATGAATCGGGCAACATCTCATCTACTAAATAAATGCAATGGTGCTCTGAAGAGAAGCTGTATAAAATAGGTTTTTATACGTAGAAACTGGGTAGGAGAAGAAAGAAACAACAACACAACAAAGAAAGAAAGGATTCTTTCCAGCAGGGTCCCTTTCCCTTAGGGGTAGGGCAGAGGTTCTTATCTCACTAGTGCTGATAGGAAATTTCAGACAGATTGATTTAAAATTCCACTCTTGGGAATTCTGTACCTGCATTTGGGTTAAGTTTTAAGTCTTAGTGGGGCTTAGCAAAAGTGACTCTATTTTTAACACATTTGAAAAAGGTTTCTTTTTAACACATTTGAAAAAGGTTGGGGGGGGAAGTTCTTATGGAGGAAAACGAATGGAATCCTCACAGTCAAGAGAAAAGATCAAACTAAGAACACTCGAAGCATTAGAAGCTAGTACCTGTACCTCCAACAACAAGCTCCATAACCATTAAACAGTGAAACTCCCAGCCAGATTCACAGACATCATCACATTAGGGGTCTGTATACTTACCTCACTTTCTATTGTTCTATGCAACATGTATAGATGTTAACAGAAACACAAAAAAGGCAAGAAAAATATTGAGGAGAAAAAGTCATCATAAAAAAACAGACTCAGATAAGACACAGATTTTGGAATTATCAGAGAAGTTAAAATACCCAAGACAAAGTGTATATTGTAACTCAAAGAAAACCACTATGTTATATATGTGTGTGTGTGTGTGTGTGTGTGTGTGTGTGTGTGTGTATATATATATATATATATATATATATATATGTATATGTATAATTGGTAGAGCACAAGACAGGACACCTTCCAGGTTATAGAACACTTCTTAAACATTAACAGGAGTATAAACCTTGTTAAATATGTTCTCAAACTACATGGAATTTAACTCGAAATCAAAATTTCTGCACCAACGCTGTTGCCAGCAACGTTGGAAAAAGCACTGCATTTGAAAGAAAAAACAAAACAGCTGGAATTCTCCCTAAAATATTTGGAAAATAAACAGCATGATTCTAAATAATCATTGGGTCAAGAGAAATTTTAAAATTCTTTGAATTAAATGAAAATGAACACACAACTTGCCTAAACTTGTAGGATACAGTGAAACTAATAATTAGAGGGAAGTTTATAGCATTAAAAGAACATGTCCTCATTTTTGGTCTTCATTCTTATAATTTCCTAAATGATAAGAGCAAAAATGATAGGGGTGTCTTTTGTTTTAATTTGGGGGTTTTGTTCCTAGTTCCCAAAATAGCTCAGAATAGACAAAAGTGAAAGGAGCATCTTTTGTTATTCATAACATCCCCCTTTCAACAACAGTTTTTGTTAATGAGGAGTCATTTACAAAGCCCTAAAGGATAGAGGCCGGTTGCCAGGGGAACCAACTTGTGATTAGAGGGTTGGAACTTTCAGCCCCCTCCACCCCCCTAGCCAGGCCTCTGAGAAGAGAAGTCAGGCTGGAGATTGAGTTCAGTCACCAATAGTTCAATCAGAGTAGCCAATGATTTAATCAATCATACCCATGGATGAAGCCTCCATAAAAAACCCAAAGCCATTCGGAAAGCTTCTGGGCTGGTGGACACATGGAGGTGCTAGGAGGGAGGCACACCTGAAAAGAGTATGGAAGTTCCACTCCCATTCCCCATACCTTGGCCTAGTATGCATCTCTTCCATCTGGATGTTCCTGTGTTGCATCCTTTTATAATAAACTGGTAACCTAGTAAGTGAACAGTGTTCCTGAGAACTGTGAGTCATTGTAGCAAATTATCAAACATGATGAGGGGGTAGTAAGAACCCAGATTTAGAGCTGGTCAGAAGTCCTAGAGGAGTGGATGAGACTGGTGTCTGCAGTCAGAGAAGTCTTGTAGGCCTGTGAGATCTGGTGTAACTCCAGGTAGATAGTGTCCAAATTGAACTGAATTGAATCATAGGTCACCCAGTGGTGTCTGAAGAATCAGAGAACTGGTTAGTGTAGGGGAAAAAACCCACATATTTAGTGTCAGAAGTGTTCTGTGTGTAGTAGAAATAACCTGTTTTTCCTTTTAAGAACTAATAAAAATTTGAGAATTAATTAAATTGAAATCATAAGAACAATAGAGACAACAAACAAAAACAAAACACTAGCCAGACTAGCCAAGAAAAAAAAAATTACCAGTATCAGATATGAAAGAGGGTTTATCACTACTGATTTAATGGACATTAAAAGGATACTAAAGGAATAATACATTCAAGTCTATGCCCATAATTTTGATAACTTAGATGAAAGTAATCAATTCCTTGAAAGACACAAACTACCAAACTCACACAAGAACTAGATAATATGAATAGACCTATACCTACTAAAGAAATTGGATAAATATCTAATAAACTTCCAAACAAGAGACCATCAGACCTACATGGTTTTACTGGTGAATTCAAACATTTCAGGAAAAAATAATACCAATTCTCCACAATCTGTTCCCAATATTAGCACAGGTAACTTTTCCAACTCATTCTGTGAGGCCACCATTACCCTACTGTGTTTTCCTGAAAATAAGACCTAGCCAGACCATCAGCTCTAATGCGTCTTTTGGAGCAAACATTAATATAAGACCCGGTCTTACTTCAATATAAGACCATGACTTATATAAGACTGGGTATAATATAATATAATACCAGGTCTTACATTAATGTTTGCTCCAAAAGACACATTAGAGCTGATGGTCTGGCTAGGTCTTATTTTCAGGGAAACAGGGTAATAACAAAACCCGATAAAGACACTACAATGGAAGAAAATACCAAACCAATATTTCTCATGAACACAGATGGAAAATGCTTAACAAAATATTAGTGACTCAAATCTGCAATATACTATGACCAGGAAAGCAAGGCTTTTCAACATTCATGGAGCAATCAATGTGATTCATTATATTAACAGACTGACTAACACAAAATGTGATATGACAATAGATGCAAACAAGCATTCAATAAATACTCATTCAAGATAACAACTCTCAGTTTATAAGTAACAGACAGAAACTACTTTAATCTAATAAATAAAATATATTAAAAACCTACAACAAACCTTATACTTAATGGTGAGAAAGTGAACGACTTCCTGTTAAAATTAGGAAAAGCGTCAGGATGTCCTTTCTCATCATTCTTATTTAACATTGTACCGGATGTTCTAGCAGATGCATTAAGACATGATAAAATATAGAGACTGGAAAAGAAGAATGTAACATGTTACTCAAACATGACAGGATTGTCTATATTGAAAACCACAGAGTCTAAAAACATCATATGGAGCTAATTAGCAAGTAGGCAAAGGTGATAGGATACAAGGTCAAAATACAAAAGTCATACACTTACAAATCAATTACTTTCTTATATACCAGCAACAAACAATTGGAACTTATATACTGTGTACAATAACACCAAAAAAAGTTGTGTTCTTAGGTATAAATATAACAAAATACTTACAAGACCTGTATGTTAAAAACTACAAAACCAGCAAAGAAAAAAACCGAAGAAGATCTAAATAGGAGAGATATTCTATGTTTATGAATTGGAGAACTTCAATATTAAATAACCATCACATATTGAAAAAGAAGTCATCTATTGACTTGTTTCCCATCTTGCATTATCAAGTGTGTAAATGATTATTATACAATGACTTGATTTAAGAAAATGTTTCTGTATTCACTGAAGTAAAAGAAAAAAAAAATATGTGTGTATATACAGAGGGCGCCAAAAAAAGTATACACATTTTAAGAAAGGAAAATAAAACTGCATTAATTGTAATAATATATACCAATAACAAAAGATGAATAAAAGTCACATTTGACTTCTGCAATTACAAGAGATGCTCATAGTGGTTACCATCAGTGTCCAGACACTTCTGATTACAGCGAACTACTGCTTGAGCATAGATAACATCTCTTAAAAGGTGTATACATTTTTTGGCACCCCCGATCGATATGTATGTGTATCTATATATCTATATCTATATCATCTATATCTATATCTTGGGGGGGGGGAGAGAGAGAGAGAGAGAGAGAGAGAGAGAGAGAGAGAGAGAGAGAGAGAGAGAGAGAGAGAGAGAGAGAGAGAAAGAGAAGGGAGACAGGAGTGGGAGAGGAGGAGGAGAGAATGGAAGGGAAAGGAGGAGAGGGAGGGGAGGGGAGCTGAAGGGGAAGGAAGGGAAGAAAGGAAGACATATTAGGAAGATAGTTTTGGGGTGTTTTTAAAAGTTAATTTACGTATTCACCTGACCTGATAGTTTTTTTGTTTTTTTTTTAAAAAATAAGAGCTTCAAGGTATACACCTTGAAGTGGATGGACTATGTCAACTTCAAATATAGCTTCTGTCCATGAAGTCACAAAGTTTATTTCTGAGGTAAATGGGATCTATCTTGTCACCAAAATATTCATCATCGCTATTGCCACTTGTAATTAATTGCCTCAGAATGATTTTCTGACCTCTGAATACTTCTAAAGGAAGTAAATTCTTTTCTTTTCTTTTTCCTTTTTTTGTAACTAGCAATGCTTCCATGCCAGTGAAGTGACAGGTTTATAAGCTTTTGGTTTTTTAGTAAAGAATAAACTGATTTTTTTTTAAGTTTAATTAGACTAAGCTCTTGAAATAATGAATGTTCATTTCAGAATTATTCTTCACTTTAATACGTTTTAAACTATGGTATGAAATGCTTTTTCATTAAATGCTTTCTCCTCCTTTATAGTCACTTTAAAAATCAACTTATTATTATCAAAACAACAAAATATTTTTTCATGCAAATAAACCATGAGCGTGATAACAAACTATCCTCTATGTCCAGAAAAGAATGAGAATATAATTACTTAATTTCAATAAGTAGGATTAGGAAATCAGATACCTCATCAATAGGCTTTATTAAAATTATTTTTATTTATGGATACAGTAGTGTCTCACTTGGTAAGTGAGGCAAAACAGTAAAATAATTCAAGTAAAACTAAGTTCCCTGACATAAGTACTTCTTTCTTAAAATTAATGGTTTGTAGACTCATTGACTCTCCAGACTGAAGTGCATCATATCAGTTAACATTTAAACATGAAAAATATTTCAATTGTGGCAGTTAATCACACATTTTATGAAGTTTATTAAACTACTGTTTTATTTTGAGAAATTATAGAAAAGTCCTAGAAAAATTCAAGAGAAAGAATAGGTCATTGCTATGACAAAAAACAAACAAACAAACAAACAAACAAACACACACACAAAAATCCACAAAAACTAATTAAAATTTGGAGACCCCGTCTTATATTCCCCATGTATGGACCACACTTGTCTAACACTCTGTCAGACATTTGACCATTTAGGAAATTAGACAGGAAAGTAAAATTTAGCTATTTTTTAAGTATATGCATTAATTGGCTTGGTACCAAATAAGTCTTTTCAGAACTCCTTCTTAATTGACTTCTTTTAATAAATCTTAATAATAGGTACTCCAAAACCATAGTTTCCTCTAAATTGTTCATCATCTTAAAATGGATACTTCCCAATTAATCTAATTTTGCTCCAATCCTATGTGCTATAAATGAAGTGAGAATGTTCAGCAATATCACTAATAACTGCATAAAGTTATTATTTCATCATTAAAAAATAAAGAATGTCATTCATTATAGAATATTTTGAGAATAAGAGAAGAAAAATAGTCCTCCATGGGCCTACAATCTGAAACAATTACAAGTAACATTTTGATGTTTTACTTTTCCGATAGTTTCCTAAGCATCATTTCATAATCATCGTTGTTTCTTAACACAGTCAATTACTCATTTATTTTATTCCTCAGCTTTTTCTTCTGTAAAATGGGCATCACAAAATTAGGGAATTTTAAACTTAGGGCTGAAGTGAAAACTAAACATGGTAATGCATATAGTAAAAGTTTTGGCTCAGGAACTTTTCAAAAGATAGTGTATAACTGTGGGTTTAATTCTGTAGCCTTCTTTTTCTACTTCATGTTATAAACATAAGACTTTTCCATGTTATAGAAAATTCTCAAACATTCAATTTTATACTATTTGAAGTTTATTTAAATGTTTAGATTACTTTAATATTTATTAGTAGAAGCATGTGTAATAAGTAGTCCAAATAATATAAACTTCTGTGAATCCTGCATCCAAAATCAGTATATTTTAATAGATTTTCATAGTTTTTTAAATGTTTGTTAAACATAAATAAAAATTTGCAAAATAATCAAAGGTCCTTATTTTGTTCTTTTTCTTCTTGTTTCCCTCATTACAGGAAACCGTCATTAATTTTGTGTATATTTTATACATGCATATGTGTATACATACTACATACTATATACTTGCAAATATTACAGAATATTATTTTTTAAATTATACAAATATTATCATAATGTGTGTACCATTATTGAATTTTTCAGTCAGTACAATGTATACAATCCTAGCTACGTTTATGCATGTGAATTCAGTTCATTTATTTTAAATACTATATAGCAGTTTATCACATAAATGTACCACTATTTCCCTGATGTAGAATTCTAGCTTGATAGTTATCTTAATATTGTGGCCAAAGTGAACACGTCTTACAACTGAATGCTTGACATGTAATTGGGTATTTTTTAATACATTTTCTTTTTTTTCTACCCTTAGATTTTGAAAATATAATACTCAGCTATTTCCTTAGAAAGTGAGTATGTCTTTATCTTCATGTATCCTAGTAGTCCCTCTCTGTGTGTGTGTGTGTGTGCATGTGTCCCTGGTTTGGCCACTCTGATGAAACTGCCACTTCACCCCTGGTCTTACAAATTCCTTAATGAGAATAAGGTCATCTGGCCTCAGATCATGTAATTAAAGTGTAGATCTTTCCACGGAACCAGTGAAAACTCTGGCACAATTCCTATTTTGTGGCCTCCTTCACCTTCTTCCTATATATTATTGACATAGTTTTACAAAAGTGGCACTTCTGATTATAAAATAAGTCTTAGGGAAGTAAACAGCATAGAGAATATAGTCAATTATACTGGAATAACTTTGTATAGTGATAGAAGGGAACCAGACTTTTCATGATCATCTCATAATGTATATGAGTATCCGATCACTATATTGTATACCTGACATTAATATAATCTTGTAAGTCAATTATACTTCAATTTTAAAAAACAGTGGCAACTCCAGGAAGCTGCCAGAGTTTGTCTCTACATTTTAAGAGAGGATTAGAAACTTCTCCAAATCCTGGTATAAAATGATTGGCCTTACTGTGTCCACAGTGATATAACAGAAAGTTTGGTCCTAGTTATCAAACTGGAGGCAAACTTCTCCAAGGCTCTTGCTGGAAATCATGAGCCTCACAAGATCCCCCACCCTTCCCCCCTACACACACATGTCACACTGTGAGGTTGGTTTTCTACTACTGGACTGCAGAGACATTTGTCATCTTTTGAGCAGGGTCATACTTTAATATTTACTTGTCATTGCTATACGTTATTTACAGCTCCAGAGAGAAAGTATGTGCTAATCATACTATTGTTTTCAGAATGCAGTAGATAGCTCTGTATGCACACACACACACACACACACACACACACACACACACTTCCATTTTGGGGTTATTGTGTTAGGCTGCATTTCCAGAAATGGAATTGTTTAATTATGAGAGTACATACTTCAGTAATTTTTTTGCGATCACTGCCAAATTTCTATCCTAAATGATTCACATTTCATTTTGTATTCATTTTTCAAAGTCCCTTTTTAAACTGAAAATACTGTAAAGGGCTGAAAAATATTTTAATAGTATTTTTACCTGACATAGTCATAAAACCTGCTCTAATTCCTGAGGTTTTAAAATATCCCAAGTGTAATATACTTATGTGTTTTATCCCACTCTCCAGAGTGTTGAACTTATGAAACCCAAGAAATAATTCATGGTTTCTTCTGTCAGAATCAACACTGTAAACTGAATTATCTTTTATTCAGAAAGTGCAACAGAAAGAATCATTCCCAAATGTGAGAGCTGAATGAATCATGAGTGTGATGCCGAAGAACTTAACTTCCTTCAAGAGTTTTGTAGAAATCTACTGATAAAGAAAGAAATACAGAATTTTCACACTGCTGTCCGTATAGGAACTGGAACACTGACACAATTAAATATATATAAACTCTTAGGGAAATAAACACAAAATAAAGGGAAATGATAAAAACGAAAACACATCTTCACACTATAAAAGTACCCAAAGAGACGTCATCAAAATGGCAGCATGAGGTGAGCCTCTGGAAATGTCCCCTGGAATTTACAATAAATTGAACAACAGTAACTCCACAAAGGACACCCTGCACAGCAATCAGGAAAGACGAAGAGGCTGACTAGTGAAATCACTTAAAGGTGGGCAAATTGCACGAGCAGGGGAGGAAGGAAAGGAGAAGAGACAGAGCCGTGTGGGCACAGGACGCAGACCTATCTCAGTGCTCTGAGCTCGCTGCATCCTGGAACTACCACAGCTGCAGGAGAGGGAAGAACTCAGACTGCTAGGGCTCCGTTTATGGCACACAGGGCTGAAGGGACAGCATATAACACGGTTGAACCCAACGAACACGGCAGAGACCTCGGAGCAAAGACTGAAGGAAGAAGGCTGAAAACGGTGGTTTAAGCCCTCACTGCCGCAGAGAACAGAAGCCTTAGGCAGTAAGACTAGCTGGCCCCTCTCTATCCTCCTAGAGCATGCCCCGCCCCCACCTGCCCAGTGCTAGAAGTGAAACAGCAGCAGTGTCAGATCAAAAGAACAGAATATTTGCACTTCTGAGAACTGTGATCTGCAGACACAGATTCGAAGCCTATCTAGTTCTGGCAAAGGGGAGGGAGCTTTGGAAGCAGGACTGTCTGTGGTGGTGGTCGCCGCCATTCCTCTGGGCCACTTCTCCCAACTCACCCCGTCCCTATCCCCACCTATCTGGGCAGATCCCTGCAGGAGTAAAGAGAACTGCTGAAACACATGGGCTCTGAATCTAGTGCAGGAAGAGCTTTGGAATTTCAAAAGCTCTCCACATCCACACAAAGACATGCTGCCTTATAACCCAGGTGAACTGTTAACAGAGGTGACACCTGCCTTGCAGGGAACCCCCCATTGTGTGAGAAGCTGGAATAGTACAGAGAAAACAGAACACTACAGTGTGAGAGAGAAAAAAAAGGCTGCAGTCGGAGAGAAAAATAAAACATTCTACCAACACGAAGTGGAAAACAAAAGAAAGACCTCTTCCTATCAACCTGTTTCAGAACCCACTCCTGTAGATGTCAAGGAAGAGGAATAATAAATATTAATTTCCATGAATAACCAAGACAACAAGAAAGCTCAGAAAGAAAGTGAAAAGTCTCAAGAAAATGAACTTAAAGATATGGAAATATGTAACTTAAATGACAGAAAATTCAAGATTGCAGTTCTGAAAAAACTCAATGAGATGCAAGAAAACAGACAGGCAGTTTAATGAACTCAGAAATACAATCAAAGAACAAAAGGAACATTTTACCAAAGAGATTGAAATTTTAAAAAAGAACCAAAGAATTTCTGGAGATTAAGAACTTGATCAGAAATGAAGAATGAAATAGCCAGCTTAGGTAGTAGAGTTGACCAGATGGAGGAAAGAATCAGCGACATCGAAGATAGAAATCTGGAAATGACACGGATGGAAGAAGAAAGAGACTTGAGACTTAAAAAATATGAAAGAACTCTGCAAGAACTTTCTGACTCCATCAGAAAGAGCAATATAACAATAATGGGCATACCAGAAGGAGAAGAAAAAGAGGAGTAAACAGATAGTATAGTCAAACAAATAGTTAATGAGAATTTCCCAAATTTGTGGATAGAACTGGATCCTCGAATCCAAGAAGCAAATAGAACACCTAACTACCTCAAGCCCAACAGGCTTTCTCCAAGGCACATTGTATTGAAGTTGTCAAAAATCAAACAAGGAAAGAATCCTCAAGGCAGCCAGGGAAAAGAAGATGGTAACCTACAAAGGAAAGCCCATTAGATTATCATCAGATTTCTCAGCAGAAACTCTACAAGCCAGGAGGGAGTGGAACCAAATATTCAAACTATTGAAAGAGAGAAATTATGAGCCAAGAATAATATATCCAGCAAAGATATCCTTTAGATATGAAGGAGGAATAAAGACCTTTCCAGACATACAGAAGCTGAGGGAATGTTCTAATACATGACCTGCACTACAAGAAATACTAAAGGAGGCTGTTCAACCACCATCAACAGGGACAATTTGTGGCAACCAAAACATAAAAAGGGGGAGAGTAAAGGCCTGCACTGGAATATGGGAATGGAGAAAGTAGGCATACTGAAGAAAATGGAATACTCTAAAAAACAAACTTTCTCTTACATAAACTTAAGGATAACCACTCAAAAAAACATCCAGAACTGAAATATATACTGTAATAAAAGAAGAAACAGAGGGAAACGTCATAGAATACCACCACACAGAAATAATAGATAACAACAAAAAGGAAAAGAAACAATGGAGACACAGTCTTACCAGAAAACTAAAGATAGAATGATAGGAAATTCACACATATCAATAATCACCCTAAATGTAAATGGACTGAATTCACCAATAAAAAGGCACAGAGTAGCAGATTGGATCAAAAAACTAAACCCAACCATATGCTGTCTCCAAGAGACCCATCTCAGCTACGAGGTCAAGCATTGACTCAAAGTGAAAGGGTGGAAATTGACACTCCAAGGAAATGGTATCCAGAAAAGAACAGGTGTGGCTATACTGATATCAGATGTAACAGATGTCAGGGTGAAAAAGGTAACAAAGGACAAAGATGGACATTTCATAACGGTAAAGGGTACTATACAACAAGAATACATAACAGTCATCAGTAATTATGCCCCCAATCAGGGAGCACAGAAATATACCAAGCAACTACTAACAGAACTAAAAGGAGAAATTGACCAAAACACAATTATACTAGGGGACCTAAATATATCATTGACAGCTATGGAAGGAGAATCCAAACAGAAAATAAATAATGAAATAGCAGCCCTAAATGACACATTTGATGAAATGGACATAATCAACATTTATAGAGCACTTCATCCTAACCCATCTGACTATACATTTTTTTCTAGTGTACATGGAACATTCTCAAGGATAGACCAACTATTGGGACATAAAACTAACCTCAGAAAATTTAAGGAGATTGAAATCATACCAAGCATATTCTCTGATCACAAGGCTTTGAAATTGGATATCAACTACAAAAAAAAAGCAGGAAAAACCACAAATACATGGAGATTAAACAACATGCTTTTAAAGAACGACTGGGTCAAAGAAGAAATTAGAGGAGAGATCAAAAGAGACATAGAAATAATTGAGAATGAAAATACATCCTACCAAAATTTTTGGGATGCAGCAAAAGCAGTGTTAAGAGGTAATACTATATCATTACAGGCCTATCTTTAAAAACAAGAAAAATCCCAAATAAGTAACCTCACGTTACACCTTAAAGAACTAGAAAACGAATAAATGAAACCCAAGATCAGCAGAAGAAAGGAAATAATACAAATCAGAGCAGAACTAAATGAAATAGAACAAAAAGACAACAGGAAAAATTAATGTGACAAAGAGCTGGTTCTTTGAAAAGATTAACAAAATTGACAAACCCTTGGCTAGGCTCACTAAGATAAAAAGAGAGAAAACACTAATAAACAAAATCAGAAATGAGAAAGGAGAAGTTATCATGGATACCATAGAAATACAAAGGATCATCCAAGAATACTATGAAGGACTACATGCCACCAAATTCATTAAGCTAGAAGAAATGGACACGTTCTTAGAAACAGAGTCTTCCTAGGCTGAACCATGAAGAACGAGAAAATCTAAACAGACCGGTCACCAGTAACAAAATTGAATCAGTCATCCAAAACCTTCCCAAAACCAAAACTCCGGGACCAGATGGCTTCACTAGTGAATTCTACCAAACCTTCAAAGAGGATCTAATACCAATCCTGCTCAAACTGTTCCAAAAAATTGAAGAAGACACCATACTCCCTAAATCATTTTATGAGGCCAACATTACCCTGATACCAAAACCTGGTGAGGACAGCACAAAAACAGAAAACTGCAGACAAATATCTCTGATGAATACAGATGCAAAAATCCTAAACAAAATTCTAGCAAATCGAATGTAACAATGCGTTAAAAAGATTATTCATCACAACCAAGTGGGGCTCATCTCAGGGGCATAAGGATGGTTCAACATCTGCAAATCCATCAATGTGATGCATCACATAAGCAAAATAAAGGACAAAAATCATATGATTGTATCAATTGATGCAGTACAAGTGTTTCACAAGATACAACATCCATTTATGATTAAAACACTTAATAAAATAAGGTATAGAAGGAAAATACCTTAACATAATAAAGGCCATATGTGACAAACCTTCAGCTAATATCATAACTAATGGTGAAAAATTGAAGCCCTTTGCTCTATGCTCAGGAACACGACAGGGCTGTCCCCTATTACCTCTGCTTTTCAACATAGTGTTGGAAGTCCTTGTCAGAGCAATCAGGTAAGAGAAAGAAATAAAACGCATCCAAATTGGGAATGAAGAATTTAAATTGTCACTCTTTGCAGATGACATGATGCTATATATAGAAAACCCTAAAGAAAAAGCTATTAGAAACAATCAACGAATACAGTAAAAAAGCTATTAGAAACAATCAACGAATACAGTAAAGTTGCCAGCTACAAAATCAACGTACAAAAGTCCATTGCATTCCTATATACTAACAATGAAATCTCAGAAAAAGAAATTAAAAAAAAAACACAAAACAAAACAAGCAATTCCTTTTGCAGTTGCAGTAAAAAGAATAAAATACCTAGGAATAAACTTAACGAAGGATGTGAAAGATCTATATGCTGAAAACTACAAGACTTTTTTAAAAGAAATTGAAGAAGACACAAAAAAATGGAAAGACATTCTGTGCTCATGGATTGGAAGAATCAACATAGTTAAAATGGCCATATTACCCAAATCAACATACAGATTTAATATAATCCCCATCAAAATCCCAATGGCATTTTTTAAAGAAATAGAATAAAAAATCATCAGATTTGTTTGGAACCACAAAAGACCCCAAATAGCCAAAACAATCTTAAGAAAAAAGAACAATGCTGGAGGTATCACACTCCCTAACTTAAGCTTGCACTACAGGGCTACAATAATCAAAACAGCATGGTATTGGCAGAAAAACAGACACATAGACTAATGGAATAGAATTGAGAACTCGGAAATAAAACCGCATAAATATGGACAGATAATTTTTGACAAAGAAGCTGGGAGAATTGGAAAGCCATGTGCAAAAGAATGAAACTGGACTGCTATCTGTCACCATGTACCAACATTAATTCAAAATGGATCAAAGACTTAAGCATAAGACTTGAAACAATAAACTGCATAGAAGAAAACATAGGTACTAAATTTATGGACCTTGGGTTCAAAGAGCATTTTATGAATTTGACTCCAAAGGCAAGGGAAGTAAAAGCTAAAATAAATGAGTGAGACTGTATCAAACTTAAAAGCTTCTGCACAGCAAAAGAAACCATCGACAAAATAAAGAAGCAACCAACTGAAAGGGAGAAGATTTTTGCAAACAGTGCCTCCGATAAGGGGCTAATATCCAAAATATACAAGGAACTCATGAAACTCAACAACAACAAAAAACCAAACAACCCAATTGAAAAATGGGCAGAGGACCTGAAGAGACATTTCTCCAAAGAGGACAAATGGCAAATAGACATATGAAAAAATATTCAACATCACTAATCAGCAGAGAAATGCAAATAAATGTCACAATGAGATATCACCTCACCCCAGTCAGAATGGCTATCATCAACAAGACAAACAGTAACAAGTGTTGGAGAGGCTGTGGAGAAAAAGGAACCCTCATACACTGTTGGTGGGAATGCAGACTGGTTCAGCCGCTATGGAAGGCAGTGTGAGGTTCCCCAAAAGATTACAAATGGAATTATCGTATGACCCAGCAATCCCTCTCCTGGGTATTTACCCAAAAAATCTGAAAACATTTATCCATAAAGACACATGTGCTCCAATGTTCATTGCAGCTTTATTTACGGTGGCCAAGACATGGAAATAACCAAAATGTCCTTCGATAGATGAACAGATAAAAATGTTATGGTATATATACACGATGGAATACTCTTCAGCAGTAAGAAAAGATGAAATAAGACCATTCGTGACAACATGGATGGATCTTGAGATTATAATACTAAGCGAAATAAGTCAGACAGAAAAGGCAGAGAACCGTATGATTTCACTGATATGTGGTATATAAATCAAAAACAACAAAAGAACAAGACAAACAAATGAGAAACAAAAACTCATAGACACAGACAATAGTTCAGTGGTTACCAGAGCGTAAGGGGGCGGGGGGTGGTAGATGAGGGTAAGGGGGATCAAATATATGGTGATGGAAGGAGAACTGACTCTGGGTGGTGAACACACAATGGTATTTATAGATGATGTAATACAGATTGTACACCTGAAATCTATGTAACTTTACTAACAATTGTCACCCCAATAAACTTTAATTAAAAAAGAAAATAGTACCCAACCCAAATATATATGAAATATCATCACTTCATAGAAAAGTTAGGAGACCAAACATACGGTATTAGGAAGCGGTTTGCTCTTAGCCAAAGGTTACTTTTCATCAGATTATTTAATTCGTTAAGAAGTAAAAATAAAATGTGTTTAGCGAATCGGTTACTTTACAAATATGTCAAGCTAACTTGCTTTTATTCCGTATATTTACTAATGCTTTTGGTGGCATGTTAACATAGCAAAAGCTTTCTTGCAATTTTGCCAACATATTTAGTGATAAATAGCACGGGTGATTTAAAAATCAAAGAAATTCCACACTCGTTTAGCATGTATTCCATGATGATTGCTGAGACTTTGAATGGAATATTGAACCTGACCTTGCAGACTCATGAAAGTGTTCATGTGTGCCTCAGTTCTAAGTAAAGCAGTATGCTAGGCACATGAGAGGGGGAGAGGAACCAAAAGCAAGAGTCTCCTAGTTGATGCCAGATCAGTTTCCACTGAATCAGAGAATCTGGAAGCTGAGATGCAGATGAGAGCACCATTTAGCAGGAAGGACATTCTTATAAAGTCCTGCATGCTTTGGGTTTTAGGACACAAATAGTCCTAGACTACTCCATCTATAATTATAGAGTCCAAATGACCATTTTTAGCAGATTTATTATTTTTCTTTCCTCTATCTTAGAAGACTGGTTTTGCAAAAACAATGATGTGATTGCCAGATACACACCAGCACACAAAGGGTCTGGATATGAGTTCCTTTATAGAGTAGGTAAAAGCAAAATAAGTTTTGAGTGTATGTAAGGGTGAAATATTTTCTGAAAGAGAGAGCAGTCCTACTAGCTGGGGACAAGTTTCACTAGTATTGAAATCCCAACAAGGAACCCAGTTGTAAAGTGTAATTCCATATCTTTCAATTGGTAAACTCAGCCATTCGCCTTTGATGTCAGAATGTTTAAACCATTGTGATTTCTCTTAACACCTCTGCGGACTCTGTCTACCTGTCTGCTTGTCCACTCCAGTGATTGCAAACACTTTCAGAATATTTTTAAAGAATTACTATAAGTTTCAGTGTAATTTTTACAGTGTATCATTTTTCAGGAACACCATTCCTTTGAGAGGCTGGGGCTTCCAGATTGCCTGAGTTCTGTTTCTGCAGGCAGCATTTCCATCAGTGAGGAGCTCCTGGGTTTTTTCACGTGAGATAATCCAGTCTTATCCAAGAGTACACAACAGGATCGTCAGTCTTGGCAGTTGAATTTTTAGGAAAGAAGAAACTTTAGATATCATTAAGCCATGTTATTTTTTTCTCTGTTTTTAGATCTCTTGGCTCTCTTTTGTTTTTTCAATGTCATTATTTTTAAAGACAAATTGAGACAGGTAGGTACCTTTGGTTTTGGAGGTGGCTTTGCACTGTGAGGTACTCTGTGGAAAGAAAGTCTGGAAACGTCAGTCTCTCTTTGTATTTACATTTTATGTTAAAAGGTCCTAAATATGTGCAACTTATGCACATTCCAACCCTGCTGTTCTTTGTAGGAGAGCAGACAACAGTTTGAGAAAATTACCTAGATATCGACAAAGGACAATAATACATTTTCTTGCTGTTTGATTACACAATATATATGGCAGTAAGTTGTTGGTTCAAGATTCAGATTCAAGACCCTCTCCGTCTCCCCGACCTCCAAATTTCAATGAAATAAATGATACTATAAGAACTTGAAAGAGTCCATGTACTTTGCAAGTGCCTGTCTTACTCTTGTCTGTACTTTCACCAGAACATAACCAGGGTTTAATATTAATATAACCAAGGAACATATTAAGTTTATAAGAAGCGCTAAAGTCTTTGGAATAGAGTTTTGGATGATAACCTTTCTTCTTTAATACTATCAGTTGAGTTTATTAAACACTGACAAAGTTGTCTGTTATGTACACACCAATAGAGATATTTCACTTGTAAGATTTAATTTGGTCAGACTATCTCCTATGAAATCTAAAAATTAATGTTATAAAAAACATTAGATATTATTATTATTTCCATTTTAACAATGTTAAAAATGAGGGATGGAGAGATTAATTGCCTCTCCCAAAGTAACAGAATTAAAATGAGTTGAGATTTGAACTAAGGCAATCTTGTTATAAAATACTTATTCTAATCACTGAACAATGGAAGGCGAATATTACGTAGTTTTTTCACCCCTCAGGAAAATTGTAATCTATTGATGACAAAGTTTAGGTATGAGATGATCTTTCTAATGGCAGATGTCTTGGTTTATCATTACATTTGGCTACATCACTACTCATTACCTCTGTCCATTCCAGAATCATTGACTCTGGACCACATATTATCCCAGACAGATATGACTAATCCTACTTTTTCAACAGAGGAGTTTGAGAGGGGAAACGTCTTATTAATCCCATGTTTTCTCTTACTACTCTTAGTAAGTAATCTCACATTCTATTTGCCTTTTTTTTTTTTAATGAACATACTATCGTCAGGCTGCAGATTAAGTCCCCCATTTGCTCTCAAGGGTTATAGTGTATAAACATTAAAATAAATATTAAACACTGCTATTTATTCTGGTTTTCTTTCAAGTACATTCCCACATATCTGAATGCATAACTATATATTCATTCAATCCTATCTCATGAATCTTTTCTTAAATTAATTTTGGAGTTCAGAATTAGATATAATTCTTTAGTCCAGTTGTACTTATCCCAAGGATAAAAGAAAGATTGCATCTGTTTTTTCACATATCATGTAAACATTTATTGACCCCAACATTTGATTACTTTCCTAGCAACAAAAAATTTTGGCAAACTTGTTTTTACTATGTTAACTAGATATGTGTGCCTAAGTTTACAACTAGCAGTGATTTGTTTTTCATTTCATATTTATACAACTTGAGAAGTCATTCTTCCAAAATTATACGTTCATCTCTATGTCTATTGAATTTCATCTTTTAGGATTTTTAATAGCCTGAATTCTTTAACAATGGTATTTTTTAATATAAGTTTATTCCAAAGAATGTAACACTTTCCACAAATGCATTATAAAGGCCTGAGAATCTGCTTTATTGGCGATATTAAAAAGTGTCTTTAGAATGCTATTCAAAAATACTAGCTATGAAATTAGATATACTCAATTATTTAAGATAGAATTCACAATTTAAATATACAAGTACTCTATTTTAGTATGAAATCATTTTGCTTTATATCTAATATAAGTCAGTACACTGCAGTAGAATTTTTTTTTAATATTTTGGGAATCATAAGGATGGAATCAGCTGTGTAGCTTTATAAAACTTGCCTAACCTCTGAGTAAATTAAGATATTGGACTACATAACCCTTAAGACAATTTTATATTATATTTTATCAGTGCTAGTCTATGCATATAATGTCTAGGTACATGAGAAAAATATAGTTCCTTAAACCATTACTCTATTTAAATCCTTCTTAATAATAATAATGCCAGCTTGTACATAAACTATATAGTTTGAGTGAATTAGACATCATGTGGAGATTTGTGAAGGAAGTCAAACCATCATGGAGCCACTGAGAAATTTCGCATTATGATCTCAACACATTAGATGCTAGAAAACAGAAGTGGACTAAACCAAAATCATGAATTTAAGCATTGTTTCTGAATTTATCTTATTTTAATATCTGTCATCTGACATTTCATGTTTTTATTTTTTATTATCCTTCTTCTGATTGTGATACAATCTTCTAGACAAGATGCCCTCCTGAGTTGATCCATACACTCCTGTCTCCTACTCTTCTTGACATTGCATTTGAAACAAAATCTATGACTTCAGAAGTTTTGCTCACTTTTTTGGTTTCAGCACCTCTCTTACACTGTGTCTCAGCACATTATTTTCTAAATAAAACACTTGTTTTCTCCCTTCAACCTATGTCTTCTCAGACTGAGATGCACTATATTTGGAGTTGTTGCAATGATTATATGACTAAAGTAACTGAAACAGCACCTGACATATATGTGGTATGTGTCAGAGAAAAAGAAAAAAAGCTGATATTTAAGTAGTGTGGTGTTCCCCTCTTTAGACAGACTATGGTGAACATTAGAGACTATATAATAAGAGATGGATTTTCTTTCGAGCTTCCCTGCTGGACAGTGAGCTTAGTCAAGAGCCGGCACTCTGCCTCATTCATCTCCACATAATCAATGCTTAACATAATGGTATCAACGGAGTTCAGTGTTTTCCAGTAACAAATATTAGGTTGGTGCAAAAGAAATTGCCGTTTAAAAGGTTAAAAAATGCATAAACTGCAATTGCTTTTGTACCAACCTAATAAAACCCAATTGCAATATCTTAAATTTTATTCAGGTGAATTGCTCACCAATAAGTTTTGAGGAAGGAAGTCCTGCCGTTCATTATAATCTTTTTTTCCCTGTTATCTCTTCTGGAAGAGACTGTAATTATCTTCAGATATTCATTTTTCTCTTCTTTTAGTCTGAATTCCCAAGTTTTACTTGAGTAAATGAGCCACAAATTAGAGATTATATTCACAGCCTCCCCAGCAGCCAGCCTTGAACATGTGCCTAAGCTCTGGAAAATACGATGCTGGCTTCTTTCCAGGTCAGCTTCACTGAAGGGAAATTTCTTGTCCTGCATATCCTCTTCTGCCTCCTGTGGGCTGAGAGGTGGACGTGGTTGTGGTGAACTATTAATACCACTGGTCGTGTTGTGAGGAGACTGTGGTGGCAGAAGCTGGAACAACAAAATACTACAAGGATCCCGGATGCCTACCTGACCTCATGGAGCATAGAAATCTATCACCTTGGCAGTCCTAGCAGGTCATACTGAACACAAAAGAGAAATAAATGTCTATCTTATTTATGCCACTGACATTTGGTGTTGGTTTTTCGTTTTTGTTTTGTTTTTGTTTTTATTTTAGTTCCAGGTATACAAAACAATGTAATAGTTAGATATTTACACCCCTGAAAAGTGATAATTCCCCTCCCCCATTATCTTTTGAAAGAGTTAAATAAATATCCTTAATAATACATTTATTTTAAAAAGGTCAAAATTTGGAGTTATATCGGTTTCTACTTTAGAGTCTACTGTATTGACTCTTTTCTACTAGTCAGATCTACCAGTCAAACGTGTATAACCATGAACCCATGCTTTTTCTTTTAGATTGGTAATGACCTGGTATTACAACTGGAATACCTCAGACAGGACTGACTAGAGGGAAAAATCTGAATTACCTACATAGAAATATAAAGTCATCAATTAGGTCCTGGAGGTGGAAACTGAGACATTCTTCTTTTTCTGCATTTTGTCAGGTGGTGGCACATGTATTTTATTATTTACATGTACTTTGAAAGAAACTGCTTCTGTTTCATCAACCATTTTGTATCATTTCCTTATAGGACTAACAAAAGGTGGATATATTTGAATAAACATGTGTAAGTGTGCTTCTGTGCATGTGCATTTGACTGCATAGCAATTTTTTGAATTACCTACTATTTTCAATTATCCATGCTTCCGTAGCATCATCAGTGTGGATAATCAAGTGTCGAGTTCAGTTAACAAACATGAATGTCTGGGAGGCATTAATAAAGCTTAAAAATGCCTAAGCATTATTTTTATGTTGAATGGAATTAAATAGGAAGATTAGTGTACATGTTAAAGAAATATGGGGTGCTTTGATTATGGCTCTCTGTAGATACAACTTTTTATATGAAAAAGAACAATAAAATCTTAGGTGAAACATTGTAATTTTCTATTGCAGTGAATAGTCTATCTGTAGACTGTTAGTTGAATTAATAAAATTCAAAAGCTGTATTTAATTATGATGAAGATATATTCATATAATTACTTATCTGCATAAAACTTTAGATTTGATTTAGGACATAGGCAATTCAAGGACTATCATGAATAAAAGCTTTTTTTAAATTAAACCTCTGCTTCTATCTTGATTTTTATCCCCTTGCGTTCAAGTTCATAAACTAATCTACTATGCACACTTAGGAAATTTTATTGCTTTTTATTTTAAAAAATAACCTAAATGCCACATTAAAATTTTTAAAAACCAACGCAATTACAGATGGCATAAGTTCATTTTGGGATATATATGCTTTTTCTTTTAGACTGGTAATGACCTGGTATTACAACTGGAATACCTCAGACAGGACTTACTAGAGGGAAAGATCTGAATTACCTACATATATATATATTATGGGTTGGGAAATGTCATCACATCCTTCATCATCACATTTTTTGTCTTCCTGTGGTGAACACCTGTGGCTTGCTGGCAATGTATTCGCTTCTCAGGACAATTAAGCACTCTATATTTTTAGAGTGGATCAACTCAGAGTTATTTAACACAGGTGTTTCTATAATTATGATATAGTGGGAAATCTACAGTGTTCAATAGCTTTCAGGTTCCCACTTCTAGTAGCTGGATGATAAAATCCATCCCTTATCCAGTTCTATTGAAGCATCGAGAGAAGGTTAAACATAAGTTTGCTTAATTGACTTTTAATAAACAGGTACTCCCTTTTAAATATTTGACATTTTGTAAATATATAGAATCATTTTTGTAAGTTGAGTTTTTTTCACATGATAAACGAAACTTTTGGGGCCCATTTATTTTACGCATTATTGCATATAGATAGCTATTGAATACATTTATATACACATTTACATGTATGTCATACACATTTAATTTTTAAGTTTCAAAATATGAAAGATTTTTATATTAAATGTTGTATAAAATATAATATGTACATGAGTGGATTTAATTTTAAGGAAGGGTGTACACAGAGACCAGTTAATCTAAGGAAAATAATCAATATCAGGAAAATCCCCTTAATCTGATCTTAGGTATTTCAAAACTGTGCTTTGAAGCCATTAGAACTCTACCATGGTCTACACTGAATTTTAGCTTCCTGCCAATATAAATATGTGTATGTGCCACCGTCAAAGATAAACATCATTCTCACTGAAACATGAATTTATAGGGAGCTTCTCTGCGCCTACAGCATCCTTGACCTCATCTTCACTTTCATAACCAGTGCTCCCTCCCATTTACGCCGAAATGGAAGTGAAGGGGCCTGCGCAAGTGAATTGCTAACACTAACTAGTAACAAGGGAGAGAAATCAGAACAGCGGCGGCCTGAGCAACCTCCAGGGTAGTTGTGTGTTCACTGTGCAGTGGAGCTGTGGCTGGGGCTTTGGTGAGTGTTTCTGCAACAATGACTGTTTCACTCAGGTTTCATCCCCCTTGCCTAAAGAAGTCACCCGATACATAGCAAGCACCTAATCCATACTGCCAAATACTTGTCTGGGTAAACGGTCACAAGAGAGAGTCCTCCACCCTCTCTTGACACTTTCAAACACTCTGTCTTTATAATGTTTTCCGGATATCATGGCCCTTCCTGCAGCTATTGCTGCTGACAACTTATCTGCACCAACAGACGAAAATATTATTCAGGGTAAAAAATAACAACTTCCATTGTAGATACTGGACAATAAGTACTATGCACATGAGTAGGAAGCACAATAATTGCTTAAACATTTGATGGACAAATAACATAAAACGGGGAAGTCACCCATAAAATAAATACAGGAGTCCTCTTGCCTTCCTCTCATCATTCCCCACAAAACAATCCATAGCTTTGATGAACAGCTGGTGCTTCTATACTTCTAACAATGTAATAAAATAGCAGGTTTGGATTTTTCCTGCATTCATGGGCTAACATGAGTCTGAAAAGAGAACACCATTAATTTTGATACTGATTTTATTATTATTTTTTATATTTCTTTCTGCCATGACTTTGGATAACATTTAACTTTATAAATGAGGTTGAGCTTAAATTTTCCAGAAAAATTATTTGTGTGAATGAACTAAAACAAAGAAATAAAAGGCAGATTCTCTCCTCAACTTTATTGTGGAACACAATAAGCCCCAGAGACCAAATGGAAGAGGCGAGGATTACTTTCCTTACTCTAAGTGTTTCATTCCCTGGCTGGAAATGTCCTCATCCTAGCATCCTTTATATGTCTTTGCCTATCAAAGTGTACTTCAGTAAAGAGGTATCTAACAGTCCTTTATAATTTTACATGACTGGAGGCAATAAATATGCTTCCTGGGCCGGCCCAGTGGCTCAGGCAGTTGGAGCTCCGTGCTCCTAACACTGAAGGCTGCCGGTTCGATTCCCACATGGACGAGTGGGCTCTCAACCACAAGGCTGCTGGTTCAACTCCAAGACTCCCACAAGGGATGGTCGGCTGCGCCCCCTGCAACTAACAATGGCAACTGGACCTGGAGCTAGCTGACCTGCGCCCTCCACTACTAAAATTGAAAGGACAACTTGACTTGGGAAAAGCCCTGGAAATACACACTGTTCCCCAATAAAGTCCTGTACCCCTTCCCCAATAAAATCTTAGAAAAATAATAATAAATATGCTTCCCAAGGAACTGCATCTTGAGTATTATCTTCAAAAAATGAAATAAGTTGTTTTCTAGCAATGTGACTTCATTTGAGCAACTTGGAGGAGGGACAGTTATTAAAGAGCTTTAAGGGAAGCCTTTTTATGTGGAAGTAGGAAAACAGTGCCCTGGATTTTTATTTTATTTTATTTATTTATTTATTTTTTTTTTTCGTACTAAAATAAAAAAGATTTAAGCATCAGTACTGGAGTACTAATGTCTCTGTGTAACAAATGTTAAGGGACCAGGTACATTTAGGTTTTCCTTTTCTATCTTCCTTTGGAAATTTCACTCCACAGAGCATACCATTTACTCATTTCAGACTAAAATAATTCCCCAAGCATCACTGCAGATTTTCAAATAAGTTTTTTTTTTCTGCTTATAACACGTCTCCTGAGAGTCCTGAGGAACTACTATGCATTTTCAAAATTCAATTGAAATGTTCATTTCCCTCACCTCACCTCTTCATTAAATACTATTCCCCATCAAACTCTTCACTCATCAGTGTTCATTTCCGCGTGTGTGTGTGTAATTTCCTTCATTTTAACACTTATCAATGTTCCTGTAACTCATCGTTTCTTCCCCACTGAAAGCAACTTCGTTTCTTCACTGAAAGCAACTTGAAGCCAGGAATCACCTTTGCTTTTCTTTTTCAAGGACCAGAAAAATGGTATTACTAAAGTTTTTGAAGATACAAAAAATACATGTTTTGCCATATTATTGTCTTTTGGGTGTTTCTTCATAATTTGTCAACTTTACTAAAGTATCTTGAATTATTTATTTTTCTACCACTCTTTTTTGAAGAAAACCTTTAATGCATACTTATGTCTAAATTTAGCATAAGAGTTTGTCTTATGTACCTGGAAATATCTATAAGTTCTACCTTTATTCTATCTTCTCTGACAGTTTTAGTATGTTCTACCAAACATACTCTATTAAAACTGAAGTTGAAAATACAAGCAATGATTTGGGTCATTCAGCTAAATGTCCTAATTTGGTAAATGTGTTTGAATGGCTTGAATGAAAGCAGAGGTGTTCTGTTTTCTAAAGAATCTTTATAATTTCTTCACTTTGCTCTGCTTCTCAACTGTAATTGTCTTACTTCCTCAGTTCCTCTCTAGGACTTCGTAGAATTAATTGTTACTACCAATTTAACAATAGCCATATTTTTTTTTTTGTCTTTGGATATTAGAAAACTAATAAAAGGGCATGAACTCAAACCAGTATGCAAGTTTATTTAAGAATCTATGTGCTGTCAAAGCTACATCTGGCCCTTAATCCCTGTTGTGACAACAGACGCTGCCTGTTCTGCAGAAAGAACAGATTATGGTTCAGATGTGAACTTTTCCACTTTAAGAGCAAAGCATATTTAAGAACACAGTTCATTATGCATTAGGAAGAATGTATCTCTTTAGCATAATGTAGTATATACTTACATGTCCTGATTTATCCTGTGTCAAAATTTTGTTCCTCTTTCTTAAATCAAAACATAAAGTATTTTCAGTGCATGGATTACCTTATTTACTCCTCACAACAAGTAAGTAATTAGAAATCCCTTCACAGATTGGGGATTTGAGGTCTAGAAAAGGAAAGTAACCTCCTTCAGGTAACACATCTGGTTAGTGATGAAGCTAATATTTAAACGCTGATGGCTAGATTCAGATTGCCTGCCATACTTCCTCTAATATTATGCGTGTAATGTTGTTTGATCCCAGGCTCACACTTATACTAATCTTAGTATATGTTAATATTTGGCATCAACGTCAAATCAAATGCTTTAATACACATCAGTAATTATAAACTTGATGGCGAACTTAACAGATGGTTCACAGATGAAATTTGACTGTGAAAATTCCTAAATCAGTGTCTTCTTCTTGACTAATTTACTGCTGAAACAATTAAAGCAGCTTTCTTTTCCTATCCTACAGATAACACGGTACGGTATTGAGTGATTTATTGCTACACACAGTTCTTTAGTGTGAAAAGTTTTCTAATATATTTGATGAATTGGACCTAGAAATAAACATCTCCCTTAAACTACCATTTTTTTGATCAACTGAGTATGATACAAGTTCAGAGAGAAGAAATGTTTCCATTGGGACCACATATCTCTTTACTTCAGTCGTCTTCTTGACTACCCTGATCAGTTTATTCTCAGGATAAATTAAGGGATGGAAATAATTTTATCAGGATATACAAACAGATATGGAGAATATAAACAAATTAATTTTTAAGCCACAATTAAATCCCATTGTTTTAGCTCATTGCTGGATTATGTATTTTATTTAAATGAGAAAAAAAACTGTGTTATCCCAAAAACATAGTGTTAATTTTAATGTGGGGTCAATCAGAAGTAGAAAACAAATTTAGATTCACATTTATAAGTGTAGAGAATTAGGTGCCCACTTTCACATAGTGTTTAATATATACGGACACTATTAGAACTCCAGAATATCAACTCCAAATCTGTAGTTTTGTGCTGTTTTCCAATGACTCATATCCTTGAACTTTGTCAAATTTAAGTGCCCTACTCTAACATTCGAGCTCGATAACCGAGTTATTGTAAACAAAACAATAAAATGTGTTTTTTTTAAATAAATTCAACATTTGTCCTAAAATAATACCTTATTTAGAAACACTAAAGGTAAAATACAAAGTAAAACAAAGAGTAACAAAAAGTATATAAATAAAATTATTTGATTTATGATTTTTAATCTTCACTCCATAAAGCTCAATATTTAATCTACAGAATGATCCTTTTAAAATACAAATGTGCTTATATCACTTTTCTTCACAAGACTACAATGATTTCCCATTACACTTAGAATCAAATTCAGATCTGTACCAAGATCCAAGGGAGAATTTTGGAAAATTTTCAAAGTAGTTTGTCTATCTCACTGATGACGGTATTTAGTACAGCCAGACAGTACAATATTCTGAAATTCAAAGACAATACCACACAACAAAGAATCGCCCTTCATGTTTCAGTATTTTTTTGTTATCTTGCCTTGACCCTCACACCACCTTAAACTTAAATGTAAATTACTTTCCCATTTCTAAGAAGATAAAAATTAGGCAAATCAGGTGAAGTTAAGGCTGTGTTTTCATCAGAACTTTCTCAAGTATTGTTCACTTTTCTTTTAATTCAAGCCCACATTTATTTTCAATTAAATGTTTTTGTTTGTTTGTTTGTTTATTTTTTTTAATTAGTTTCAGGTGCACCAAACAATCTATAATGTTGTAAAGATTTTGTAGGGTATCCGATGGACGCTTGTCTCATTAGGGAGACCACCTCAGGGATGATGTAGATGCCTGATCACTGCACTATACACCTGAAGCTGAAGCTGAAAAATAATGAATGTCAACTACAATTTTATATATATATATATATATATATATATATATATATATATATATATATATGTATGTATGTATGTATATATGTATGTATGTATATATATGCACACATATATACATATATGTGTGTGTGTATATATATACATATATATATATATATATATATATATATATATACATAGTATATATACATAGTTACAAGAAGCATTGCTCACTTTTTAAACAATTGCATCCCCATAAGCAAAAGTGTCTGAAGTATTGCATTGCCAACTCAGGCTATAGCTGTAGGGGCAAGAATCACTGCATTTCTACATATGAGGGCAGGCATCTGGCAGCTTTATTGTGTCATAAAGTGAAGCTGTGCCTCTGTATTTAAATGAGGATTTTTATAAATTATTTTATTTTTTCCTTCATGTTACTGTTAGGACACTGTGTTACTTTTAAAACCTCTACGCATATATAGGTTAAATAATCTACTATTTTCATTTAAAGATGGCAAAATTAAAAATACAGTGTAGAGGAGAAATTAAAAAAACGACAAAAACTTTTCCCTCTACCTTTTTCTCTGGCTGGGGCCCTATGAATGAGACTGAAAAAGACAGATTAACAAGAGAAAGAAACAAAAACAGAGTTCATTAACTTCTGTGCTGTGCAAACATGCAGGACACACTGAGTGACTAATAATTAGAAGGGATGGTTAGAAATTTGGCTTATATAGATCTTAACAAAGAACAATAAATGTGTAGAGAAGTAACAAGACAAAAGAAAGGTTTTAGGCTTCCAAGGTAACAAACCGTGAGAGGTAAATAGAAGGGGGTAACTAATAGAGTAAGGTTTGCTTGTGAAAGTCCATCTTGGCCCCGACTTTCAGTTTTCATCATGGCCATAAAACTCCCCCAGAGAGGGAATTTATGGCACTCCTCATATCTCAAAAGTTTCTGCTGTGAGTCAGATAGGGACAGCTCTGGGAAGGTTTTAAATGCAGCTGATCAACCTCAAATGTCCTCAGCTCAAAATAAGTACATATTTTGGGGTGCCATATTTTGATCCCCTATAATAAGTATACACACACACACACACACACACACACACACACACACACACACATTAATCATAGGTAAAGGTACTCAGTTCAGTAAGAGCAGAAACTATTGCACTATACCTTCTACCCATGGCAACCTCTGTGATTTAACCTCCCATCACTTGTATTAGTTACTCAGCTCCATACATACATATTATCCTCCTTGTTATCTTGAATACATTCATATACATGCTCCTAACTCTGGGCTTTGTACTTACTGTTCCTTCTACTTGGAATGCTGGTCCCTCAAACATTCACATGCTTACTCTCTCCCTTTCGTCAGGTTTTTGTTCAAAAGTTACTTTATCACAGAAGACAACTTTGTCAGTGTGATAAAAAAAAAATAGCAACTTTCCCACAATATGTATTGTCCTTTCTGTTTCATGTATCCTCTAGCACCTATCACCACTCTAAACCATGGTACATATTGTTTTGAGCTTTTTTTTTTGTCTCTTTCTTCCCATGAAATATAAATTTCCTAAAATCCTACATTGTTATGCTTCTTCATTGTTTTGAATATCCACCTCTTTACTTTTCTAAAGGCACAATGCAATGGGAGGGTGAAAGAGAACAATGACAAGGAGAGTCTGGCATTAACATTTCTCAAATGTTTTACTTTAACAGGGAAAATAGATTTACACTTAGTATAAAGGACAGTCAAAGATCTATAAATGTGACTCAAAATATCACCTGAGTGAATGCACAATCAGCAAAGTATTTGAAGCGCAAATTACTAGGACAGGGAAGCACCTTTGGTAAAGATGCTGAGAGAGACCTTTTAATGGTTCTATAGAAAAACAAGGTGACATTGGTTTTATTGGAAGGAAATATATTAACCTTTAGTAGTTTTAAAATGCAGACAAATTACAGGAAGTGGAGGCTAAAGTCTGCTACATCTCTTCATATTGAATGAAATGATAGAGAAAAGTAGAGTGTTAAATTTGTATGGAATATGAAAAAACGATAATACAGAGAAGGATAAAATAAAGAACCAGGAAGTCAGATAACAAAGACAGCACATACATAAAAGTTAAAAATCAATGGACTATTTTAACATGTGTAAACCATATGTGTTAATGGGCATACTGTATGTTCTTTTCAAGGGACTGTGCCTGATATTCATAATATATGCCCATCTCATGAAGGAATAATCTTTAGTTACGGATATCTGAAAGACCTTGGAAAACAAAAATCAATGGTACAGTTTACCATAAATAAATAAATAAATAAATAAATAAATAAATAGGAAGGAAGGAAGGAAGGAAGGAAGGAAGGAAGGAAGGAAGGAAGGAAGACAGGAAGGAAGACAGGAAGGAAGACAGGAAGGAAGAAGGGAAGGAGGGAAGGAAGGAGGAACAGAGTCCAAATCATTTAATATGCTCTATAACTTTTAGCGTGGAAAACTCTTACTCATTTTTTTTGTTTTTGTTTTTGACAAAGTTAAAATACATCCTCCTTCAGAAGTTTTCCATCACTAAGGCATTGTTTGTCCCTCTGTCCCGGTAGCTCCCCTGTGCTACCACAATATTTTGTTCAAATTACTGTAGTATATAAATTCTTGCACAAAAATGTTATTTATATGATAAATTGTGCTGTTAAATTTATTCTACATCAAATATTAGGAAATGAAGAACGAGACTCTTTTACGATGTGAAAGCATCTTGGATTTACAATAAACTTAACTGAGTTTCTGCTTTAGTTACTTGATAAGAGGTCTAAGAATGTTACTCGACTAACAACATGGTAATATGATTGAAAAATATTTACAGAGTGGAAAATCAGTTAACTGCCATGACAATGAGATAAATATGTTAAAGGATGAGAAAAATCCAAGTGTCAAAAGCATATGATATACTGTTTACATACTTCAGTTATGTGTTCATAAAACACTTAATATCACAGCAAAATAGAAAAAAAAAAACAAAAAAACTGGTTGAAAGCCAACAGATAAATAACAAGCTAACCTCATTATTATTTTTTTTTAGCCCGATGTAAACCCCGTGGCATGGAAAAAATTTTCTAAGTATCTTGTCATATTTACACAAAATGTTCAAACCAAATGTGATAGCTGCTATCAACAGTGTTAAAAGGCTGCTTCACTAATAAAAATCTTAGATACGTTACTGTGCAAATAGCAGCACTAACACAGCCAGACTCATTAACAACTACTTTCCACTTAGACAAGAAGTTGTTCAATTACTGTCTGCTGCTGCTGAAGATATTGATGCGTCTTCAAAATATGTGTATTTCTTACATGAGACCTATTGTAAAGACCTTCTTCTATGTCTTTGGCAGGGAAGATGCTAAAATCATTACAGAACATTTGGTTCATACCAAAAGGTCCTTGATCTTTGCCCCTGTCAAAAATGCCCACGCTTAGAAATGTCGCTGTGTTCAAATAGCCCATAACAATTATTTATACATTTGATTTACAGGATTAATCCATAACAAACACTATCATGTTTTATTTAATTTGGTGGCTGTATTAGCAGTAATAACCCTTTTTGCTATGGTAGCCTAGCTAGTTATGGCACACGGGGTTAGATAAATGGGTCGGGTTTGGAATGTTGCAGAAGAGAGGGACTTAAGTTAACTGTAGACGAAATGTCTCCATGGGCATTTGGGAAGGACCAAAATGTCTGCTCATCACAAAAATCCATGAGTGTGAAATGAACGCAGAAAGGTGATGAAAATCCAAATAATTTTGTTTTCTGGAACACTTTAAATAGAGCCATTGTCAAACGTATACACCTACGACTACGTAGTCAGATGATTTTGCAGAGCAGCATGTGGAGCAAATATACAAGAAATTAAAGACAAAATACAACTGAAAGCAAGAGCCTTAAATCTGCTTGGGAACATATTCAGAAGACCTCTTCTTCAATCAGTGTATAAATTTCAACTTGGACAGATTGCTTAAATGAAACTGCATCCCACTATTTAAAATATCTTCAAATCCAGAAGTAAAAGAGAAGACTTGATCTTAGACCCTCACTATTAAAGAACAAAAACAACAACAACAACAACAACAACAACAACAACAAAAACCCAAAAACCTCGCTTGTCACCTCATCTTATCTGAAAATGAGCATCTATATAATATTTCAAGTGTGTACTATAGGTCTACAACAGAAATCTAGCAGTTGACAGTATGGAAATTGCTGCTGTTCACTATAACATGATTTTAACACTTAAATATTTAAATGTTTAAAAATTAAGTTGTAACAATAAGTTTTGTTTGTTTGTTTTTTTAATTTCACATTTATTCTCACAAACAGAATTTTTGTGATAGTGATGTTTGCCCTTACTCTCATTTTTGGTGGGGATACAGAATTTGGATAATAATCCAAAAGAAATAGAGGAACTAGAAGTAAAGCCATATACAATCTTGTCAAAGAACAGTGTAGAATAGAAAATTAAATTAGCTCACTTAAGAAAAGTTTTACACTTTCTTATGTAACCTGGAGGTTGCACAACTCTGATATATCCAAATGCAAATTTATTTTTGTCACCTATTGTCTCTTTAAAATATACTTGAGGTAATTATCAGGGCTTTTCTGCTCACTCTTAGATAAAATTTGTTCTGGGGACATTTTAAACAGTTATTAAAGACGCAATTCAGTAATTAGAATGTTTACTCCAACATATTAATCACAACCCTGAACTTTGATGTAATAGCATATTTTTAACCACTTTACATTAACACCAGTTTATTTCAGTCTGGTAGCTTTCAGTACTAACATTATGGATATAGTTCTATTTATACATATAAACTTCTCTCATAAATAATTATTTCTCCTGACCCCTTTTCCTGATGTTGTTTCCAGCTAAGAACGGTTCTCATTTCAACCATCATGCAGTCCAGGGGCCCGACATATTTTGGGAGGGTTTCTTTCTTGAGTTCTTCTGAGTTTCCTTGCTTGTCACTTCTCTCCTACCTTTCTCTTGACTTCTATTCTAGGTGAGTTTTTTTGTTGTTGTTATTTTGTTTTGATTTTTTTTTTTTTTTTTTTTTTTTTTTTTCCCACTATCCTGAGCTCTAAATATGAACCTTCGGCTTCTTGTCGCTGTCTTCCCTCCATGACTCCAGGTGGCGCTATTGGACAGAAGTCTAAACAGCTTGCTCTTCTCACAGTTCACACTGGCTAGGAGAGAACCCTACAGGTATACACTGTTAGGACACATTCCGGGAGTGTATGTAAGTTGACCTCAAAATAGCATCACTCTCCAAAGAGTCATTTTTCTTTTGCAAGAGCTCCAAGGTGGGAGTTTGCTCCTAGTCCGTTCGGCCTCCCAAATGAAGGCATCATATACTAAGCTCTCCACAGATCTCTATGAGAGTCTGCACCCCACAAGAATTTTTGAGTAGAGGGAGAGAAAAGGGAAGGGAAAGAATATAACATTATTTATTTTTATCCAAAAATATCTTCCTCCAAATAGCTTCTCCCCCCCGCCCCCCGAACCTTTCATTCTCTCATCTTTTTACACTTGAGGTGAGACAATTCAAAAAACTAATATATTTGTTTCTATTATTTTAAATTTTCATTGTAGATTCTACAAATGGTGATTCGTCTTTGGAATTTCATATGTACTGTACATGAGAGTCATATATGAAATCTCAATCTATTATATTTGAAACATCTTAATTATATAATAGTGAAACGATGCTGGCTTCCGAAGACATTTTCGATATTTAAATATATCCAGAGGCACCTATAAGAGGCATTTGAGCAAGAAAACACAAGGAGATTAAAGGAAGCATGAAAGAGTCAGTCATAGACCAGAAGGGACAGCTAGTTTCTGAAACTCAGGATCCTGGAATACATCTTTCATTGAAAGAGAACAATTCTGTAGATAGATTTCTGCAGGATTTGTTCATTTGTTTCCTCATTTGTTCATTCATTCATAAGCTTATAAAAACAAACATAAATATCTTACTTCTAACAAGCTATGTACAGTGAGCTGGAAAGCTATGCAAGAACACCAAACATTAGTCATATTTTACAGAAGTAGTCATACCCTCCTAATGAGTTCATATAGTATCTTCCAAGCTTTCTTATAAAAATAAAGAAGGGACATTGTAAAATGTTCAATGTGGGAGCGTAAACATGTTTGCCTTCTTACCTCTTACCTAATGTTATTGGTAAATTATAATTGTGATTTGAGATGTAAATTTTTTATTCTATAAGTTATGAATTCCTCAGATTTCCAAATGAGAATTCAAGTCAACAGAAATACACCACACTTGGAAAGTACCTAAACTTTTCAAGACTCGATCTGGTGATCTTAACAATATTTATAGCATTTGGGGGGGGGGGGGGGAATATATATATATATATATATATATATATATATACACACACACACACACACACACATATATATGTTAATCATAAAGTTAAACATACTCCATACTCAAATATGAAACTAGTAATAAACTCTGTTATATCATTTATATAACTATAAAACAAAAATTTACTAATTATATATGAATTACAATAAAACATTGATGAATTAAGATGATAAATTAACCTAAGGTAGCAGATAATGTTTTGCTGAAACTAAATTACCACTTAAAGTATCAAAACAGAGTTGCTACAACAGTATGTTTTATTTTTTGTTGTTTTTAGTACAGTATACTTACTCTACAGTACAGTATACTTCCAGATAATGGATGGTTCCATTCTTGAATCAATTTTAATTTAATTTTTAAACTTTGAATCAAGTTTAGTGTTAATGTTATTCAAACTACTCTAAAATTTGAGTTTATACTGTATGTCATGAGGGTCCCATGGCCTTGGCTTAGCAAGAACATTGTTTATTTTTCCTTGACCCTCCATTCTTTACTCATTAACCTGAAACCATTAAAAGGTAAAAGGATTTGTTGAGTCAATGAATCATTAACACAGAAGTAAATCCACTTACTGAATTCATTCTTTAATGTAGCCATTATAGTTGTAATTAACTATGCAGTTCTAAGGTAACCATTGAAATGATGCAAAATATACTGTCACTTGCTTAAACTTATAATTAAAGTAAATGCAGACACTTACATTTTTTTCATGGTAACCACCGAGAAGGAGGAGGAGAGGAAGGAACAGGAGAGGGAGAAGGGTGAGAAGGAGAGGAGAAATTTTCAGAACCTTCAGGAATATACGGCGCCTGGTGAGATACTGACTTAGACCTTGTGTTTCTTTGTACTCTGAAGTATAAAGTTTAAAGTTAGGTTATAAAACTGTATTTAATTTTATATTAGGCTAGACAATCACTGTATTTCTGTATAGTTTTATTATTTTTAAATATTACATATATATATATATATATATATATATATATATATACACACACACACACATATATATACATATATATGCGTGTGTGTGTATATATGTATGTATGTGTGTGTGTATATAGATGATAGATAGATAGATAGATAGATAGGTATTAGATGGCACATAAATTATGAGGTATGAAAGAGTACCTGAGAACCTGCAGGCAATTTAAGAACAGCAACACTACTATAACTTCGTAAGTCTCCACCTAGTACTCTCCTCAGTCATCACTCCAAGTCCTTAATGGCCACTCTCACCACCCACAGGTAATAACATTCTGAATTTTAAAATTATCATCCTTTGCCTTTTAATTTATATTTCCATCACATGATTAATTAACTTTAAACAATTTGTTTACTTTTACTTATATTTCATTTTTTAAATGGTATTGTAATATGCATACTATTTTGTGGTTTTTGATTTTTCCCCCCACCTATTTCCTACTCTTGGCTCACATTTTTAAAAATTTTGCCACATTTTAGGTTGCTGTTTCTTCTATATACCACATGGTCATTGTGGGACTAAACCAAATAACTCAATTATAATGTTGAAAAGTAACATTCATTAAATAGGCCACAATTCCTCTCCCTGGTTTTACATTTAACACCACCTGCTTCTTTAATATAAAAAGACATTTAAAATGAAAATAATTCACTATTAATGAAAGATATAGTCAAGGTCATAGTAATTTCTTGCCTGCAGTGAAGTACTTCCTTTAGATTCTTAGCCTTCTCCTGAAGAACTGATGTGTTCAGCTTTAAGTAATAAACTAAACTGGTCTCTCTTATGTCTTTATGTAGGCCAGGTGGCCAGAAAGATAGTGTGACAACTTTAAGAAGGAATTTCCTACTCCTTCATACCTTATGAACTAATTCTTTCTTCCTCTTCAAATGCTGGCAAGAATGTTCTTCTGAGAGCATAGGAGAAAATAAGAACAGTCCAACACATTATGGCAAACTTATGAGTGAAAATAGTCATATATTTCTAAAACCAAACCAAAGTGTTGTCCCTTTATTCTTTTTCAGAAAGGCTAAAGTATATGTAGATATACAAGGTTTTATAATTAAGTTCGTGAACTTGTTGAAATTATATTGCTAACCATTTTGGATATCAGAGGGATTATTCATTATGAATTTGTTCCAACTGGACAGGTAACCAAGTTTACTATTTGCAAGTGCTGAAAAGGCTGCATGAAAAAGTTAGATGACCTGAACTTTTCACCAATTCATGGCCCTTGAATCACTACAGTGCACCAGCTCACATGGCACTGTCTGTGAGGTAGTTTTCAGCCAGTAAACAAATAACTGTATTGGAACACCATCCCTGGTCACCTGATCTGGCCCCCAATGACTTCTTTCTTTACCTGAAGATAAGGGAAATATTGAAAGGCAGACATTTTGATGACATACAGGACATCAACGGTAATACCAAGACAGTTCTGATGGCCATTCCAGAAAGAGTTCCAAAATTGCTTTGAAGGGTGGAATAGGCACTGGCATCAGTGCATAGCTTCCCAAGGGGAGTACTTCGAAGGTGACCATAGTGATATTCAGCAATGAGGTATGTAGTACTTTTTCTAGCATGAGTTCGCGAACTTAATTGTCTCACCTCGTGTGTCTGTGTGTGTGTGTGTAAAATTACTCCTGAATAAGCAATATGAACAGTGGGTCTAGGGACCATATCTCGAAGCTTTTAGGCAGAAAATGGGTAACTGTATGATGTTTGTAACAATTTCAGTAAAATTTTAAATTATTCATAAATCATTTAAGTATATAAAAATAGATTAACATAATATATTAAGCTAACACGTTTTTTCTCCAAAAGAAGGGCTTGGGGTTTGTGAAATCGTCAACAATTGCTATATGCCGTTCTACCACATTAAGTATCTTACAGAAATGCAAAACAGAAGCCTGATGTGGGTTTTACCCAGCTAACATCAAGGGGTTGGTAAGACTGGTCTTTTCTGGAAGCTCTAGGGGAGAATCTGTGTCCCTATATTTTCCAGCTTCTCGAGTCTACCCTCAGACCTTGGCTCAAAGCCCTCTTTCTCCAACTTCAAAAGGGCAAGTTGCATCCTTCTTATACCGCCTCACTCTGACTTCCTCTTCTGTTTTGCAATGGTAACACTGGGCCCATCTTATCATGTAGAATAATCTTGTTATGCTAAGGTTAGCAGTTGAACAAATTTAATTCCATCTGTAACCTTAATTGCCTTTTGCCATGTGACAGAACATATTGACAGGTTCCTGGCATTAGGAAGAGGAAATTCTGGGAGTGGGGAAGTGTATTATTCTGTCTACCTCAGGGACAGTATTTACTTTGTGTCATTTAGGTTGTATTGCTCAATGCTAATTATCATAGAAAGATCATTAATTTAATAACTAAATGCCTCTTTTGATGAAAAGTTACACTTATGGATATATAATAGAACCATTACTTAATAGTCAGAGAGACTGGTTACTGTCAATGAAAAGACAGAATAATTATTGGAAGACCTATGTTTCATTTCAAAGTGATGAAATGTGGATGCTAATTTACTTGATTTATTGAAAATCATATAATGTCCTATGTAGTAGTCATTAGTCCTTTGATGAACTCAGTTTGGCAGTTTTATAAACAAGCAAGCAAACTTCGAATATGGCCACATGATAAAACCAAACACGGTGGTATAGACATGAAAATAAGGTAACTTGGAAGGGCTATAAGAAGACTGAATACAATGTTGAATTGAACAAATAAAATAAAGTGGTTGCTAATTTTAGATTAAAAATAAACGTTACCTTCTTTAAAGACCTTGACAAATCATGCATCTGTCTAAGCAATACACGAATTAAGCATACCATTTATGAAACACTTCAGTTTCAGTTTCTGTTTTTGAGAAGAATTATTTCAATTTAGGCTTTATTATGCTAGAAATTGTGGAGAGCAGGATGTAAGCTGATAAGGTCCTTGCAGCCTGCAAGGTCATCCAAGGGAGGCCTCGCCTCAGAAAGAACAAGATAACACAATTACAACCACAGACATACAAACTTACATATTCACAGAACAGTATGTTCTTCTAATACTTGCTTGTTCTACTAATACTAGCTTGTATAGGCAATTGTTCTAAAACTGTATAAAAACCATGTGAGAAATAAAACCTGTGCCACTGCTCTGCCATCTGTTGAGTGGACCTCCTGATCCCAACTTTCCTGTCTCTGTCTTTCTTAATCTCCCACACTTCACCCCTCAGGCCTAGCCCTCCTGGCCACACGGGTCGCAGCAAGTGGTGCCCTCTCCCCGCTCTCTTTTTGGTTTAAGCTGTGGTTTATGAGTCTCGTATATCATATCAGAAAATAGATTTAAACCAATCAACCTAGTCTATTGAAAATGTCATGAATATAATAGTAATTGTTGTATGTAACCTTTTAGGGGACAAAGCCTTTATGTTGATACTTACTGAAAAGAATAGATAGAGAATTGATGTTATCACATCAAGAATTACTCACATCATTGAATATAGCCACAGAGGCAGAAGCTCTCCTAGCTGCGGGGAAGGTGGGAATCTATGCTACATTTATCAACCCCATGAGTATTTAGATGACCCCTATGTGACTGTGCCTGTCTTAGGTTGTTCCTTCCTTGAGGAATCTTACCCGTCATTGACTAACCAGCCATCTTTTTTGGGGTCTTTTCCAGATGGCCCCTATGCGGCTGTGTCTGTCTTAGGTTGTTCCTTCCTTGAGGAATCTTACCCGTCATTGACTAACCAGCCATCTTTTTCTGGGTCGAGTTCTCCAGATGGCCCCTTATGTGGCTGTGCCTGTCTTAGGTTGTTCCTTCCTTGAGGAATCTTACCCGTCATTGACTAACCAGCCATCTTTTTCTGGGTCGAGTTCTCCAGATGGCCCCTTATGTGGCTGTGCCTGTCTTAGGTTGTTCCTTCCTTGAGGAATCTTACCCGTCATTGACTAACCAGCCATCTTTTGGGGCCAAATAGGGAGATATAAGATGTAAGCACAAAGGTGAAGTAAAGTCCCCAAAAGGATCAGTCTCACAGACTTTTATTTTTATTAGGAGGGCTAGGCACGAGACTCTCTGTACTGGGAATTTGTAAGGTTTTATGCCCTGTGGCTGTATTAGTGTTATCTCATTCTTTCTGGGGGAAAATGTTGAAGCGAGGCCTCCTGGTTGAACTTGCAGGCTGCAAGGACCTTATCAGCTTACAACCTGTTCTCCACATCATCTCCCCCTTCCATTTTTTGTTTTAAGCCACAGCTGGTGTTGATTAAGAAGGAGGTCTACGAGTTGGTGTTGGATGACTCGGTAGCCTACTGAAAAAATACAAAATAGAGTACATAGTAGAACAGAGATACCACATAGAAACCAAAATGAATACCGGAGGAGATTAAATGGGTTAAAACCCTTGAGCTGGGTAAGCAACTGTTGAGCTATATTGGACGGGTTGAGAATGGGATTGTGTGTATGTTGAATGTCAAGAATTTCTTGATGGAGATCATTGAGGTAAAGGCTAAGATGATCATGGCTCCAGATACTCAGTACGTGGTTGCGTAACTTGTCCCACTGCCACTGCATCCCATCGTAGGGAGCAAGGGTAACACAGATCTTTTGGAAATCAGCATGGCAATGTAGGCTTAGTCTTAAGCGTCAAGCTTCTACCTCATCACCAAGGGCCATCATAGTTGTTTCTAATGCATTCATTTTATATTCTATCTTTAAATCTATTTTTTCTTGTTTTTAGCACAAATGGATGTGTTTTGGGCCAAACCTTTTCCAAGTGGGCGGTTTGTATGCCCTGGGCAAGGGCGGTGATGGCAGTCACAGCGGTAGCTGTTAGGGAGATGATCGCCACTATGCCAGCTATGACCACGCCAATAACTCTTTTTCCTCTGGTTAGTTGGTTTTTCATTAGTACTAAGATTTGGAATCCCTTATCATCATACCAGGGGCCAGTCAAATTGGTGGGTATTAAGAGATAAGATGATTGGTACAGTAAGAAATAACAAAAATATGTATTTGTAGTAATCTTATATAAACAGCACTTCAGGTTTTCTGCACTCCTGACATACAGTAAAGCTAATTATAATAATTTATTATGTGTAAAAAGCAAAGATTTTACATATTTTAATTCATGTAGTCTTCAAAGAATTAACATCAGTAAGTCAATATTATCCGCATTGTACAGACTTAAAAATTGAAGCACTGAGAGATTAAATAATTTGTTTAGGAATAGCTAGGTGGTAAGACTTAGAGCTGGCATTTCTAACCCACACACTTGGCTCTACAAACCTAGACTATTAAGTGATACTCGCCTGCCTTTTAACTGGGGTAACATGGAAATCTTTTCCCTCTTAAATGTAAGATGCCTTAACAGTTCGCACTGTTGAATTTTAAGCAATTATTCTGCAGACATACACAAACACATGAGCTATGTCATATTACATGAGACATAATATCTGATATATAACCTATATGTGCACTATTCATCTAGCTATTATATTTTCAACCTCAAAAACTACAGACTTCATACCTTCTAAATGCATAGCACATAAGCTTTGCACAACTGAGAAAAAATATAAGTCAGCTGAGGCTAGCTTGGTATTATTTGAATTGGACTTGATGTACATGATTTCTATCACTCTTAGTTTAATACTTTGGAAAGAGTACAAGCTCAATAGGACCATATATTAGTTTTCTATTACCTTGTAACAAATCATCATAAATTTAGCAGTGTAAAACACCATTTATTTTAGTTTCTAGGTCAGGAGTCCAGACACAAAGTAGCTTAGTCCTCTCAGGGTCACCCCAAGGCCAATATCAGGCGTTGGCAGGAACTGCAATCCCATTTTAGGCTTGGAGTCCTTTTCCAAACTCCTCAATTACTGGCAGGATGGTGGCCCTCAGCTCCAAAAGACCACTCATTGTTATTTGTCCCGTGGTCTCCACAGCATGGCAGTCGGTTTTCTCAGGGCCAACAGGGGACACCTTTCTGATGCTTCACTTTCTTTTAAATGGCTCTTCTCACTAAATCAGGTCCACCCTGGATAATCTCCCTTTTCATTAAATCACAGTGAATTGATCAGTAATCTAATCATAGGAATGGCATCCCATCGTATTTACAGGTTCACTAAACTCAAGAAGAGGGAATTACATACGTACATATACAAGAAGCAGGAAATTTGAGGTGCCTTAGAATTCTACCTACCACAGATCATTTTCCAAAATTTGATACAAACTTCATAACCATCCCAAACCCCCAGTTCTTTCAAGTGACCTGATTAGAAAAGACTTTTACTCTTAAAAATCAGCAATCTAATGGGTGCAGTCTAATGTGCAGATGCATGCTTTTCATGTACATTTCAAATGTAAAATGCTAGTGTATTTCATCTACTTGAATATACCATGTTTCCCCAAAAATAAGACCTAAGTTGGACCATCAGCTCTAATGTGTCTTTTGGAGCAAAAATTAATATAAGGCCCAGTATATATTATATTATATTATATTATATTATATTATATTATACTATATTAAACCGGGTATTATATTATATCATATTATATTATAAAGACCTGGTATTATATATTATATTATATCACATCATATTATACCCGATCTTATATTAGAATAAGACCCAGTATTATATTATATTACATTATATTATATTTTATATTATATTTTATATTATATTACATTAAATTACACTATATTAGACCAGGTCTTATATTATATTATATAAGACATTATATAAGCCCAGGTCTTATATTAATTTTTGCTCCAAAAGAAGCATTAATGTTGATGGTCTGGCTAGGTCTTATTTTTAGGGAAACATGGTAGTGTCTTAGCTATGTTATGGTTTCCACATTTTGAATATCCCCATTCCTATTCTATGCCAAACTGTCCTTTGAGAACTTGAATGAGAAAAATAAACACTTGCATTTATTTTTAAATCATTTGTAGTAAATATTTTAATGCTGAAGTTTTTACACTGTTAACATACTTTAATATATTTAATTTATTGAAAGATTGAGACTTCATTCTGTTTAAAAAGTGAATTAATTGACCTGTGTTAACAAAAAGGGCTTGGAAATACTTTACTGAATCAGGATGTTCATGCTGTATAGAAGGTATTTAAACTACCACAGGTGCTTCAAAATATCAGAAAAATCTAATCACTTTTTGGAGTCTCTTAGAGTGAGAAACCTCGAGTTAGTTTAGCATGAGTAATAAAAAAAAAGAAAAGAAAAATATATGGTCATCTTTCACATTTTGTTTCTAGTCCTCAAAAATATTTTCCCATGGTGAATGAATTCTCCAACTGTAAATCTTATACTCACTTTCTGTATTCTACACAACAAGAAATATTTTCCAGCTTCATGGCAGGAACAAAAATAATATTAACTGAAATGTTGAAGTGTCTCCCCCACTGGGACTGGGAGGACACACAGGGGGAAGCCTTATGTATTTTAGCAACTCCTGTGATAATTTTTAGAATTTGGTGTGTCACATTACAAAGTTCACCTGGTGGCAATCTACTTTGATGACATATGGCCACAGCAGATGTTTAGCTACAACTTGACCTGGAACTGAAAGTTCATTGTAAAGATAAGCAACGTTAGCACTCCTCTATACAGTAAGTAATTTGACTAAAAATATATCTACTTATTATTCATAGAGGATAATTGGGGACTTTTACAATATGCATGCTGTTTATAACAACAAAGCTTAAATAATTTATATTGTTCACATAACATAATTGATCCCCATGAAGCAAAACTAATTCTCATATTTAATCATCTATTTATAACCTAGTCTCTCCAATTCAGCATATCATTTTTCAAGACACTGTAATAAATAGTGTTTATATTCTCAAGTTAATCTGCACTCTTCAGTGGACTTATAATTTAAAACAATGCAAGTTAGTGATAATATAGTTAAATATATAATAGTTGTTACTCTAGCACAGTTAATTGCTATAAAACAAACTACTTACAAGTAGTTAGTATAGTCAAGTTAATTAGATTATTCCAAGGATTTCTGGTTACTCACTTGGCTTCTAAATATAAATGATACTATGTTTTATTAAATATTATTTCATTTTGAGTCATATACTTTGCATTTCTTACAAGATATAGCCACTACTGTTCGTAATTCACATATGAGTATGTCTCAGCTTTGATTAAGATACAATTCTATCTCCCAAGTAAAATATAGAGTTCTGCCTTATTGCATCTAGCATAGCCCTGGTATATAATATGTATTCATATTTTCTATTGTCATAAATGCTTGAGGTCATTATTCCTCTGAATTCCCTATTATCAATTTTTTCCTGCCATCTGTAAATTTTTATGTATGTTGTTGCTGCTGTTGTATTTTGCTTGTTTTCTCCCTGTAACGGGATTCTTCCATTTCAGTTATCTGTCGTTGAGTAGCTTGTTATGTCAGAAATTATTGATTAAAATATTATTTGTCATGGTATTATGGTTTGCCATCAATGTACACAATTTTCAGTACTGTATACATGAATAGAGTAGCAATATTCTTAACCTGACCCTCAAGAGAAGCAACTTCATCAATTAGTGTACAGTGCTTATGTACAATTTATTTTGCCTTTGAACTTACAGACCAATCTTTTCTGAAGTTAGTTAGGTACACTATGTTCCTCACCCCATTCAGTGTGATTGTTTTGTTTAGTTGTAAAACATTTCAATTGGTTTGTCACTTCTTACATTTTTTTCTGGTACCCCCCCCCCAACTTCCTAAGCGATTTTTTAAAAATATGCACGCATTATGGTTTATTCCTTATTCTATAATGTTTTATAGTTTTGCTAAATGCATAGTGTCATGTATCCACCATTGCAGTCCCATGCAGAGTGGTTTCACTGCTCTGAAAATCACAGGTGCTTCGCCTAATCACCTCCCTCCAACTACCCCTAATCCCAGGCCACCACAATCTTTTTATCTTTAAGACAGTTTTGCCTTTCGCTAAATCTCCTGTAATTGGAATCTGTTATATGCAATCTTTTCAGATTAGCTTATTTTACCTAGCAATATGCATTTAAATTCATCTATGTCTTTTCATGGCTTGATAGCTCATTTCTTTTCATTGCTGAGTAATATTTTATGTTTTGTTTGTCCATTTTCCTAATGAAGGACATCTCAGTTGCCTCCAAATTTGGAGATTATGAATAAGGATGCCCTACATGTTCAAAAGGAGTTTTGTTTGTTTTGTTTTGTTTGTGTGTGTGTGGGTGTAAGTCTTCAAATCAATTGGCTAAATACCTACGATCATGATTGCTGGAGTAAGACTATGTTTACCTTTGTAAGAAATTGGCAAACTGTCTGCCATATTGACACTATTCTGTGTTCCCATCAGCAATGAATGAGCATCCAACTGTTCTGCATTCTCATTGGCAAGTGCTAGCATCAGTTTTTATGGACGTTAGCGATTCTAATAGATGAGTATCTTAAGTTTTCAATCTAATAGTTTTATCTATTAGTGAAAGAGGATTGATTAAATTTTAATGTATTTATAGGTTGAGGCATTTCTAATGGTCAATTTTTGCTTCCAGTATATTTTGAACTCCATTTTTAGGTATATATTTAGAATTGTTATTTATTTTTGAAAAAATTACTCCTTTATTATAACCAAATATCCCTCTTTATATCTAGAAAGACTTGTGTTACAGTCTATTTCCTGATATTAATTTACTTATAATTGTATTTTTTAAACTGTTATTAAAACATGTTATCTTGTTATTAGCACACATTTGAATCTTGCTTTTTATCATTATGACAATTTCTATTTTTTAGGAATTAGTCCATTTATAATAATCACTATTAATAATATAATTTTATTCTAATCCCTTGCTCTTTTTCTATTTGTCTCATTTTTCACTTTTATTCACTTTTTGTTTTTATTGAATTAAGTAATTTTACTATTCTATGTTATCTTCTCTAGTGATTCTTAGCATTATTTTTTAAAAATTGATGTAAGAATTACAATATGCTTCTTATTCTTTTTACAATCTACTACCGTGTTTCCGTGAAAATAAGACTGAGTTTTATATTCAGTTTTGTTCCAAAAGACGCATTAGGGCTTATTAGGGGTTATGTCCTCCTGAAAAATCATGTTAGGGCTTATTTTCTGGTTAGGTCTTATTTTTGGGGAAACACGATATCAGTAAATATTATTACACTTCAGGTATAATGTAAATCTTACAGCAATGTGCTTCCCTTTAATCTCCATCCCATATCTTTTTCTCTTATTATACATGTGCTATTTCTTGTATAAACCTTAAAATTCATTCTTATCATTTTCCTTTAAGCAGTCATTCTTTTCAAAAAAATGTAAAGAGAAAGATATTCTTTTATATCTACTTACATAGTCATTGTTTCTATTCTTTGATAATTTGTGTTGGACAGAGTTTCAGTTTGCTATAAATTTCTTTAGCCATCATGACTTCTTTTAAGTATATCTTGTGATGCAGGTCTTTTGGTGGTAAATCTCTCAGCACTGGTTTGTCTCAAATATTTCCTTATTTTCCCCCATTTTGGGAGGGTATGTTCAATAAATATAGAATTCTAGACTGCATTTTTAAACATTTCTTCTGGCACTTTGGTATTTCATTTCATTGTCTATAGCATAGATTGTTTTGGAAGAATAATTAATAGTATGTCTTATCTCTCAAACTCATCCCTGTGTTTAATTTAGTATGTGTATTTTTCTTAGATGCTTTAATAGCTTATTTTTATTTTTGGTATTCAGCAATTTGACTAGGATGTGCCTAGGTATGGCTTCCTTTCATTGGTTTTCTGCTAGTGATTTGATAAACTTCTTGAATCCATGGGTTGATATTTTCAAGAAATCTGGAACATTTTCTGCTATTACTTTCTCAAATATATTTTTGTGCTCTAACCTGCCATTATTCCAAATACATAGATGGAAGATTGCTTTATATCACTGAGGCTTTCTTGTTTGTTTCTTTTTCAGTTTTTTTTCTGTTTTTAACTTAGATAGTTTCTCTTGGTCTATCTTCAAGTTTACTGATCTTCATTAACTAATCTACTATAAAGCTTATCCAGTGAATATTGACTTTTTTAATCAAAATTTTATTTGATATAATTTTATAGTTCTAATTTTTCAATGAAAATTCCCTATCTCTTCTCTCATTGTGTTCCTTTTTTCCTACTCTCTTTAACAAATTTGTAATAGCCATTTAAAATCACTTAATGCTAATTTCAATAACTTTTCATCTCTAGTTTTATTTCTTATGATTAATTTTTCCCTGGTTATGGGTCCCATTATTCTGCTTCCTTGCATATCTATCAAAGTTTTAGTGTATGATAGATATTCTAAATGCCATAATATCAAGAATGAATTTTATTGTCTTCCTTTGAATATTCTTAAGTTATTTTGGGGGGTGGGTGGGTGTCAGGTAGTTCATTTAATCTTTATCTTTTAGATATTTGTTTTCAGCTTAATCAGGGTAGGTCTTATAAACCTCTCATTAGAGTCACCTTAAACCTTAGACATGGCCTTTCAAGGGGTTAAGTGAATGACTGCTGTGTTCAAATACATCTCTTGACTACTTGTTTGATACTCTTACATGTCCGAATATATTGTCCAGTTTCTACTGCCCCAAGGTAATTTTTCTCTGTCAGATTCATGGAGATTTACACTTCATATTCACCATATATTTTATATGGTCAAGAACTTAAGGAGCTCCTACACAAATCCGTGGACCTTCTTCTCTGTTCAACATCCTTCCCTCTGGTATCCTGTCACACAAATTCCAGCCAACCCTGGAGTCACGAACTACAATCTCTACCTTCTCAACTCTTCAAGGCTTCTGTTTCCTTCACCACTGAAGTCTGGAAAGGGCTTCCAGTCAAAGTGCTAGGATCACCTTAGTGACATTCCTTTTCTTAGCTATCATATAATAATGTTGCTTTTGTCCAACATCTGAAAACTGTTTGTTGGTGTATACTTTTTTCCCTCCACAAGAGAGCTAGTCTGGTGGCAATTCCTAAATCATAGCCAGAAGCAGAAATCCCATAGTAACAATTGAAGACAAATGTTGTGATTTCTATTTGAGAGAATTCAGTTTTAGAAAATTTAAGTATTTTGCCCAAGGTTGTAAGTCATCATTGGAGCAGAGTTATACATCCCAGTAGGTCTATTGCCCAAGTTAGCCATTATAAGAATATGCTCTTGCTTCAATTAAATGTGTCTATATCAGCTTCTTAAATCTTGTAATAAAGTACTTGCAACAAAAGTTATGTCCTTTAAAACTCTGTATTATAAACTCTATAGTGAATTGGATGTGAAGGACCAGTTAGATACAGTACCTCAGAGACATAACATACCGTTTGAGTTTAATAAGTCTGTAAAATCTTAGATATATGTTTACAAGGAAACACATATTTTAGAGTATACTTAATTCAATCACTCCTGATTTCAATATCATACCTACGTGCATAATGTTACAAGCACCATTAAATAATCAAAGAAGAAAAATACACAGTACTATAATCTTAAGTATATCAGATAAGCCTGTTAGATTATAAATTGCATCCATTGTCATTTTTATAGAAATTATTAAATCTTTTAGATGGGGAGGGAATCAAAAAATGAATAGAACAAAGCAAACATTCTGAGGTTGAATGATGATATATGTAGACACATTGGATGCATACTAAAGTAGTTTGCTAGACAGAGAAACTGACAAATAACAATCAAGCAAATGGAATATGTCTAACAGGCATGTCAACTCCAGTTCCAGATGAAGAGACAAATGAAGCAGACCAAGTATGTGCTTATAGATTTCACTTAAGATACCATCCTAAAGATACATAGCTTGATCCTGCCACAGGCATCACTGCTACATGCAGTACATGTAAACAAATTAAAATATTCTGGGAAGAGCTAAATTTTTGTAGAAAGTTAATTCATTTAGCTTATTTATCGTTATCTGTCTACTCTACCAGGAAGAGGTATAAAGGAGACAGGATAGGTTTCAGACATGACAGAAGTTCTACATTAGTGGGTAAAAGCAAAATTTCTCCCCCACTTTGAATCCTGGGTCTATATCTTTTTACCTGAGGAAACTGCAACCAGTCACTTAATACCTCTAAGTCTCTCATTTAAAAATAGCTTTCTGATAAGTGCTATATAAGAAAACCTGCTTTTACTTAACACCTAAAACGACATACTGTGTATAAAATACTTAGACAGTACAGGACACATAGAAACCATTTATTAAATGTATATCTTAGTGCATTTTATGAACATATCATCTATGGACAAATTATTTTTTTCAAAATTGATTCCAATATAAATCAATTACCATGTTAAACCCTATATTCCAAGAAATGATCACCCCAATAATTATATACATTTCTGACCTATCTATATGAGGTAATAATTATTTTTATAGCTGTCTTAGTTTTAATGGTGATATACACAATTACTTTCCACCTGCAGGATAGCCACATAGTGTTTTTTTTTTTTTAAATAATACCATTTAGAGCATGCAATTTGAAAATATTTTAAAAGCAACTTACAATGTTGATACCAGTTACCCACCTTTTCAAATAGAAAAGTATTCCATGTTTTCTAAGATTGAATTAAAAGGACAAGAAAAGTAATAGAAGCCTCTTATCAGCATGTTACTGCTACAGAAAACATCTATTAACTCCAGAATTTCTACCCCTAGTGAGATTCTGGGAGGGGACTAAAGAAGAATATTCCTATGCTTCCAAACTCAAGAGGAATTGAATACAAGAATAGAGAAAGGGAGGGAGGGAGGGAGGGAGGGAGGGAGGGAGGGAGGGAGGGAGGGAGGAGGAAAATTTAAAAAAAAGAAAGAAAAGGAGAGGGAGGGAAGGAGGGAGGGATGGATGGATAAATATCTCATGGATAGATGAGTAAAGGCCCCCTGTATTTCAAATTGTAATGAGCTGAAGTGACAGACCAAGAGGAGTATACAGTGATGGGAGATGAGGGAAAAAATACATTTGTAAAGCAAATATTGATGTGATAAAAAGAAGTGAGATGCTTGATATGATCAAAATACCAGTGTCATGGATTCAAAAGAGAATCTAATTTCTATCAAATTAAGAAGCATAACTTCAAAGTGCAGAAATTAAATTTTAAAAAGGTCCACGCTAGTCTATTACCTACTTACTACAAGTACCCCCTAAAATCATGTTTCAATTTAACTGACTTGGGCATAAAGAATGGAAGTACTGTACTATATAACATACCAATATTTAGGGTGTAAACTTGAAATGACCTTCCTACAAAAAGAAAAGTAAACAAATATTCCTTCTGGACTACGTTCTATTTCTCCTACCTAACATTTAGATGTTTACATTTCTCAAAATGTTTTAATTCTCTCTCTCTCTCTCTCTCTCTCTCTCTCTCTCTCTCTCTCTCTCTCTCTCACATACACACACTTTTTAAAACTTTGATTACTTATAAAAATTCCTGTGAAATACAAAGAAAAGCAGAAACTATTTTAATTTCTATTTTATAAAACACAAAACTAAAATTCAAACAGATTAAAGGTTTGGCCTGTTTTCATGAAACAGTAATCAATAAAGCATGAGCAAAAATCAGCTCTCTGAGGATTTTTTTTTTCCCCCCATTACCACAGAATAGGGAGATGTTATAAAGAATTCACTGCCTCGTATATGAAGATAGATTCCTTTCTATCCCATCATTTCATGGTCATAGTATCATGTGGCTCTCAGAGAACACAAATTTCTCTAATGAGACTCATGGGAATTTCCACAGCTAACTAACAGTCAGGTCAATAATACCCACTGGTGAATTTTGTATGAGGGATCAATCTTCTCAACGGCTTTAGGAGTTTTTATGGGAAAAAAAAAAAAAAAAAATTAAAAAAAAGTCCTGAGGGAGGTAGTATGTCACATGGCATAGAGTCCTTAACTCCACACACGGCTTTAACTTACCCTCACAATTTATGTACAGTCAATTAACATGGAGATTCTTGCATCATGATCTTGACTTTGCAGTTCTCACATTTTAGCCTACTCTTAGTTTTATATTTTTTAGTAGTTTAAAAGAATCTTGTGGAAATGTTATAAAATGAAGACAACAGAAGGGGTATAATAATTTTTGTTGTTTCTTTCTTTTTTTTTTCCCCTTTGGTGTAAAGTATCTCTTACCATCTACTGTATATCTTCTCAGGTTATACAATGTACATATGGAGGGGATGGTGAGTGAAGAGAAGCTTTCCAAATGATAATGACAGGTATTTTCAGGATGCATAAACTTTTAGTACATTTAAAAAATATACTTTTAGCGACAATTTACCCAATATAAATGATCACAGACGTCCATTTAGATCAATTCCATAAGTTTTTTTTTTTATGTCGGTAATTGTTTTTTAGCAGCATGTTGGTTTTTATTCTTTACATTCAACTTCGAGCAGAAAGCAGAAGGTACCAAGGGAAGGACTTGGAATATTTTTCCACATTCCTGGAGATATAGTTCTAAGAATCCTTCACGTTTTAGAATGACTTCACTTAAAAAGGCAATAAGTAGATGTTTAAGTTGCTAATACTGATTCAATTTCTGTTTTTTTCCACTCCAAAGTGGAATTATTTTAAGGAATAGAATAAAGCACACAATTCCTTCTATGCAAATGCAGGAGAAGGTAGGGGAGTGTCCAATACGCGCACAAACAGTTGCAAAATCTCCAAACTGGCCTATGCAAGTTGTAATGAGAGCACATTCCCTTTCTCTGTGGATTCTGGCAGGCAGGTAAAATAAATGTCCATTAAATAATGACATACGTAAAGGAGAGAGGCATTTCAGAGAAGAAAAGCATTCTAAAATGGACAACAAATTAGAAAACAAAGGCAGTGGAGGACAGAGCTGTTCGAACTCAGTTGGTACTTCTATGGAAACTTTAGTTCTTTAATTTGGATAAGTTCCAAAAAGCAGAAGCATTTTTTACAGTCCTTCTATGGTACAGAGTAAATAGTTAGATACCATTTACCTAAGCACACTGAGCAGATGAAAAAGGATCCACAGGCTTATAAAACCAAAGTGGTCTCTTTTTCAAATACAAAGCCTCAGGTGACAACCAGTGTCGTTGGCTTTCTGAAAATTGTAGGAGGTTAAATGAATCCAATGGTTAATGGAAACTAATTTCTCCAGAGGCAGATACTTCCAGAGAGGCCATCAACCAAAGATGAAAAAAATTCCACCTCCAGAATCCATTAAAATAGCTTAATCTAAATTATTATCCTTCAAACTTTGTAAAAGTAGTTTTGTACAAAATCAGGAAATATGAAGCCATTCAGTAATTCAGACTGTATCCCTGAGGCAAAGTTCCTTTACCTGACTAATGTGGGGATTTGACACGGTCCACAATGAGCTGGGGAATCAATATTACATTAACAACACCTATAAATAAGTGATTGTTTATTTACAAAGCATACTTATAGCCTGTGTAATTAATCCTTAGTCTCCTAATGGTACAGCTATACTAATTACAGTATAACAGTGAATAAAGAGACTATGGCCTCATATAATGCTACAGCTATAGCACCAGCATTACAGCCTATAACTCTCAAATCAATACACTGAAATCTTATTTCACTTTTCTGTCTAATATAGGTTAATAATGTAATGACCTCTTTAGGAGCTTTCCAATACTGTAATCTCTCTAAATAAGTAAAAGATTATTCATATAGATCATCAAGACTGTTCAGGTTGCTTAATATTTGCCAGTGTCTTAGTAAGAGGAAAGACCTACTTCCTTCACATTTAAATGAGACCATTTCAGAAGAAGGAAATATTTTCAGAAGCTGTTTCTTAAGCGGTAACAATGTAACACTATTATCTAATTGAAATATCTAACATTTAGATATTTCTTTTACAACCAATAATCGGTAAGTTTCATGCCAGTTTGCCAGACTAGCTCTGTTTTCTTTGTTCATCACATACAATAATAAAGTTCAAAGCAGAGCTGAAGAGGTGAATGTACAAATGAATTTGAGAATATCTGACTATCTAAATTAGTTCCAGGATAGTGATATTTTTTCAGGCATGCTATTAGAAAAGATAACCCAATAATTCTCATCATCCCTAACCCTATTCTAAATCTGGAAATAAAAATTTCTCATTTCTATTTTTCTATTACAAAGCTTTGTGGGGACAATTAAGTGTTAATTAGTTGACTTCTCACATTTGACTTAGGTAAGATTTGATCAAAAAATTTTAAAAAGTAAGTCAAGGATCTAGAAAGATCCATGTCTCCAGATATAACCCACATAGCTTGCAGTCAATGCCTGTGTCCCCTGAAAACTATGCTGATGTCAAACATAATAATTCTGGAATCCAAACTGAAATGACTAAAGACAACATATAAATACAACCCAAAATATTATGCTCCTCCAATAATTTCAGTACAAAAATATACTTCACTGTACAGTGATATGAAAAGGGACAAGGGAAACTTTAGTTAGATATTGCATTGGTCTGCTCAGACTAAGACAACAAAATGCCACAGACTAGATGGCTTAAACCACAGAAATTTATTTCCTCCTAGTCCTGGAGTCTGGAAGTTCAAGATCAAGGTTGCAGCATGGTCAGTTTCTGGTGAGAACTTTCTTCCTGTCTTGTGGAACTACCATCTTACTGTGTACTCACATAATCCCTTCTTTGGGAAATGAGAGGGGAGGAAGAGAGGGAGAGAGGGTGGGGAGGGAAGGAAGGTAGGTGGGAGAGAGGGAGAGAGGGAGTGCTTGAATTCTGGTATTTCTCCTTTAAAGGACACTGATCATATCAGATCAGGGACCCACCCTTCTGACCTCACTTAACCTTACTTCCTTTGAAGCCCCATCTCCAATACAGTCAAACTGGGGGTTAAAGCTTCAGCATACAAACTTGAGGGGGACACAAATATTCAGTCCATAACAGGAACTGCATGATTTCTATGTAAAAAGAGCGTATGCACCTACTGGGGAGAAGGGAAAAGATGACTGTTTTGAATTATTGAACTTGTCTATTTGAACAGCCTGAAACACCTAAGTATTTATGCTGCATCTATCTAGTGGAACTAGCCTATTCTAAGAACATTCCCTACATATAAAATTCTCATTTTAGGCTACATTGAAGATAAAGGAAGTGCAACTCACTGTAACTATACAATGTTAGAAAATTTCCAAATAACCTCACATTTTAATCTGGTCTAATAGTCAAGTCAGCTCACATTAATATATACTTTTATATGACTTTTGGACAACATTTCCCCCTTAACATTGTGAAATGGATAATTGAGTCACTGACGTAAGTCAAAATAATTCAAAATGTGAATGTAATATTTTCTAATAAGGGAAATGATTGAAAGTGTAAATTATTGGAAATTGCACCATGGCCTTCAGGTCTTACTTTGCATAAAGACATTAAGGTGGTCATAACAGTTTATATTAAACGGAATGATTTCATCTGTGAGACTTCAAGACAATTTATGAGAAACATCTAAACAGCGATCCAGAATAGTCATGTGGTTGGCAGTCAAGTAGCTGGAACCTGCAGCTGGGGAAAACTACCTTGAGTTAATATCCCTCAGGCAAAGAGAAACAATGAGATTAGAACAAGGAGGATAGAACCATAATCGCAGAAGAGATAAACAGGCCCAGGGAAAGTTCCTAAAGTTGCCCATATGCATTAGTTAAAAGACCTGTCCTATAGTTAACATTTCCTTGTTATCATAGTAAAAAGCAGGCCCCCATGCAGAGATTTAAGACGCTAATGAGACACGCAACACATGAAGCAGCATGTAGGCGCACTGCGCAGGCGCAGGGAAGGACCCGCCTCAACATACTTTGGGAGGGAAGAAGGAAAGGCCCCTAACCCCTGGATCCCACAAAACCGCTATAGCCAGCTACGTCTGTAAACCTCAGGAGCCACGTCCATTCTCTTCCAGAGTGAGCTGCCTCGTCGCATCAAGCTTTCACTTTCATAAACGTTTCTCTCTGCGAAACTGTTTTGCCCACTCTCTTAATTTCTATCCTGAAACGATCAAGGACCCCTGCATTGGTAACAGTACTTTAATCTGTACCAGTGATATAAAAATTGAACTGTATCTGAAACTGGAACTCAAGAACTTATTTTCTGAGATCTTCAGGTCAGTTGTAAAATCTTGTAAATAAACATATGATCCATATAAAAATATAAATATGTAAAATGTCAATTGTATTAATGAGAGTATTAAAAAAACGTGAGTATACAATCTATGAATTGATTAATCTAGGATGCTACAGTATGATGTTCAGGGTTTAAATATAGGTACTTCACATGTCTATACATAAGTTTTCTTATTTAAAAATGAGTGTCCATTTTAGCTACATCATAGGATCACTGTGATAAATAACTGAGAATACATTTCAAGTGATGAGAACAATGCTTTGCACATAGGAGATTTCAGATCAGTGTCGGATATCATGCTCATGTCCATAATGGTCATCATCCACACCACCTCCTCCATGATCATCATCACCACCACCACCACCACCTTCATCACCAAGTATAACAGGTGATCTCAGTCTCTGCATTTGCCTTCGGAAACCAAGTAGTTCCGCTGGATATATCACAGGACGATAAGGAAAGAACGGAGGCAAACATAATCCTTTCTGTCATGCGGAGGCCAAATGGCATCAGGCTGCACTGCACCAATGAAGATTTCATGGTAATTCAAAGAAGAGTATTATGAGATTGGTGAGTCATCTTGGCACAGGTAGTATTGGAGAGTCACTCCGGCTCTCCCGTTCTTCGATTAAAAATATTAAGTGTTGGAATTTATTCCTGGTCTTTAGTCTGTATGTATTTTTGTGTTATTAACATTAAAATATTATAATTTAACCCTGAAAATTCAATGAGAAATGTTTCACTTTAAAGACAGGGCTATTTATGACATACGTGTAAGAAATATTTCCGTAATAGGAAAATCACTTGTCAAGAAAGAAGCTTTCTTCTTCTTGACCTGTACCCTGAGAGAAAAAAGTGCTTTTTCAACAAATATGTAAAATCTCCTTTTACTGTGAAGAACTCCATTTTGAGAGAGGTTTTTGCTTGCTTTAAAGAAAATGTTGTAGAACCATTATTTCCAGCAAACACATTAGAAAAGATGAACTCAGTCATTTACACGGCAGTACCTTGATAACAACAGTTCTACAATCAAGGTCCATATTTATCACGAAGTATTGAAGACAGAGGCTAGGCTTGCTTTTATTTCAAGTTCACAGTATCTCTTTCTTTCTTCTTATTTTTTTTTTTTTTTTCGGCTAGATGCACAGTTAATTTAACTATTTTGAAGATCTGTCTGTCCCTGTGATGGATAGGTTGATAAAAGCATCGGGTTGTCAATGGGCCTTAAGTTCTCTGGCCAGAGAATTTAAGTATTTACTGGCAAAGTGAGTAAGTATATCTTAGAAGTCTCATGAGGCTCTAACAGTTGGTGATTCAATATATTTCAGAAAAATGGCAGTGTCTTCATATCAGCCATAAATATATGTATTGTTTTTGTATCATTCTGGATACTGACAGTGTTTAACAGAATAAATATAAAAATTAAAATTAAAATAAAAGCAAAACTGTGTAAGCAATAAGGGCAATCTCAGAGATGTATCTGTTTTCACTCAGGAGCTTACTGTCATGAACTTAGGGAAATTTTAAGTGTTTTTTTTTGTTTTTTTTTTCCATAAAAAATAAAAGAGAACAGATCTGAGCTATTGTGAGTCTGAATCCAATCTATGCCCAGGAAAGTAATACATAGTATGTGTACCATACATCTATCTCCCCTAAGAGTCTTCAGATACTAGGTTAATTAAAGTAAACGTTATAATATTCTTACTTTATAAATGCTTAGCATATTGTTGAATCATAATAAATATTTAATAATATTAAGAACCAACAGAGTGACAAAGTCATTTTCTTTTTATAGATACAGCTTTTTAACTGAAGTAAAGGAACTTTATCTATAAAAGCCAAATGTTCTATAACTAGAGTAGTCAGAACCCATAATCTTTAGGAGACCTCCATAGCAGTATCTACATTAGCATTTAAATGGAGTAATATTTTTTTAAACCAGTACCTCTGTTGAAATAATATGGTAGATTAACACAAAACAATCTGTTGAGCTATGATGTGACATTTTTCAATAAAATACATAAACTACTTCTAAAAATTGCCCAGAATAGATTTAATCCATTTCTTTTATTGAATTTTAATTCCAACTAAACTTTCTATTTCTCACTCTAGGAAAATTCCTTCAAAGCTCTTCTGGATTAGAACTACTAAAACTGACATATATATGTGCTTCTATATAAGACTGCATATGCATGTAGCTATAAATAAATTGGTCCAGTATTTTTAACTAAAGTTGGTATTATAAGGAAAGAGAATTGAAGACTAAAATTAGATATGCTTTTGACAATAAGAGTCAAGCTTTCTATGGAAAACTAAAGTGACTTTTTTCTTTGTTTTTATTTTGTATTGTTTGTGTATAAATATTGTTCAAAACTTCCATCTGTTAAATCTCTTCCCTAGCTGTTCTAGTTAGCTGGAATTACATTAATGTAATTGGAGGTATAAGGCAGGGTTTGGATTGCCTTTTGCATATCATCTATATTAAGAACTAGAAACAGTTTCTTCATGGACTGAGCAAAGAAAGAAGAATGTGTGTGTGTGTGTGTGTGTGTGTGTGTGTCTGTGTTTGCATGTAAAAAGAAAGTGTGCCATCTTTCTTGGTCCATACACTTATATTTTCTTCTTTTGCCCATGTATAATTCTATTTCTTGAAACTTAAAGATTTTTAAATAAAAAAATTTATACTACTAAAATTTCTAGGAACTAAATAGATTAAATATGTAGGAATATGAATAAGGCTAATTACTGAATTTATTTCTCTCAAGTAAAAAGTATGCTCTCCTAGCTAGAAAGCATATAAATATCTTAGGTGATTTATTTTTGAAGAAGTATAGAAATTTCAAGGTCATATTATCCCAGTCTGGTGGGTTAAGACAATCGGTTTGTCTCATGCTATTAACAGAGTTTATATTTGTTCAGAGTGAGATTTATTCAGAATTCATTGAGGTTGTCTGTTGGACATTAGATGTGAATTTTAAACTATGCTCTGATGGATTTAATACAAATAAAGAAGTAGATTTAACTTTCCTATTACCTTAGATATAATTTAGATCTCTAAATAATATATCATTAAGAAGTTTATTTTTAGTTCAGTTTTTTTAAAAGGCAAAAGAGTTTCAATTCAAAACACCATGGAGAATTTTAGCATAGTATTAAGAATATCTGTCCTTTTGCAGTTGCAACAAAAAGAACTAAAATACCTAGGAATAAACTTAACAAAGGATGTGAAGGACCTAGACACTGAAAACTAAAAGATATTATCAAAAGAAGTTGAAGAAGACACAAAGGAATGTAACTATATTCTGTGTTCATGAATTGGAAGAATCAACATAGTAGTTACAATGGCCATATTACCCAAAGATTTAATGCAATCCCCCTCAAAATCCCAATAGCATTTTTTTACAGAAACAGAACAAAAAATCATCCGATTTGAATAGAACCACTAAAGACCCCAAACAGCCAAAGCAATTCTAAGAAAAAAGAAAACAGCCAGAGGTAGCCTGTTTCCCTGAAAATTAGACCCAGCCAGACAATCAGCTCTAATGCATCTCCTGGAGCAAAAATTAATATAAGACCCAGTCTTATAATTCTAATTATAAATTAATATAAGACCCAGTAATAATTAATATAATATAATATAATATAATATAATATAATATAATATAATATAATATAATATAATATAATATAATATAATCGGGTAATATAATATAATATAATATAACATAACATAATATTGGGTCTTATATTAATTTTTGCTCCAAAAGATGCATTAGAGCTGATTGTCCAGCTAGGTCTTATTTTCGGGGAAACATAGTATACTCCCTGATTGCAAATTATACTACAAAGCAACAGTAATCAAAACAGCATGGCATTACAGGAAAAAAGACACACAGATCAATGCAACAGAATCGACAGCCCAGAAATAATCCCATATATATATGGGCAAATAATTTTTGACAAAGGAGCCAAAAACACAATGGAGAAAAGGAAGTCTCTTCAATAAATGATGCTGGGAAAACTGGAATACCACATGCAAAAGAATGAAATCTGAAACAAAAAATACATGGAAGAAAAGATAGGTTCCAAACATATGGATGTTGGTCTTTATGAATGTGTCCTCAAAGGCAAGGGAAGTAAAAGCAAAACTAAATGAATGGGACTATATTAACCTAAAAAGCTTCTGCATAGCAAAAGAAAGCTACCGAATGGGAGAATATATTTACAAACAACACCTCTGATAAGTGGCTAACATCCAAAATACATAAAGACCTTTCACAACTCAACAACAAAAAACAAACAATCCAATTAAAAAGTAGGCAGAGTACCTGAACAGACACTTCTCCCAAGAAGACATATAAACAGCCAACACATATATCAAAAGATGCTCAACTTCACTAGCTATTAGGGAAATGCAAATCACAGCCACAATGAGATATTACCTCACGCCTGTTAGAATGGCTATCATCAACAAGAATAAAAAGTGTTGCAGAGGTTCTGGAGAAAAAGGAACCCTCATACACTTCAGGTTGGAATGTAAATTGGTGCAGCCACTATGGAAAACGTCATGGAGGTTCCTTAAAAAATTAAGAATAGAATTACCATGTGACCCAGCAATCTCTTTTCTGGGCATCTACTTGAAAAATTTGAAAACACTCATTGGTAAAGATATATGTACCCCTGTATTCACTGCAGCTTTATTTTTGGTGGCCAAGACATGGAAACAACCTAAGTGTCCTTCGATAGATGATTGGATAAAGAAGATGTGGTACATTGTACATATATACAATGGAATACTACTCAGCCATGAGAAAAGATGAAATACTGCCATTTGCAAAAACATGGATAGATATTGAGAATATCATGCTAAGCAAAATAAGTCAGATGGAAAAAATCAAGAACCATGATTTCACTCATATGTGGGACATAAAACTGAAGGCAACAAAGGAACAAGACAAACAAATAACAAAACAAAAACTCATAGATACAGACAACAGTTTAGTGGTTACCGGAGCTTAAGGCAGGGGGTGTGGGGAGAGGGGTGGTAAAAGAGGGTAAGGGGGGGTCAAATATCTGGTGATGGAAGGAGAACTGACTCTGTGGCTGGTGAACACAAAATGCAATATATAGATGATGTATTGTAGAATTGTACACTGGAAACCTATGTAGTTTTGTTGACCATTGTCACCCCAATAAATTAAAAAGAGAAAAGGACAACTAATCACAAACAACAAACCAGATTCCCCCATACACACACATACACACACTCACACACACACAAAGGCTACCACTTAACCTATAGTCAATGAAATAATTCATTTGCTTTGCTTCTGAGTCGGCCCTATTAAAGCATATCCCCAGCTCCTGTCAGTGGACCACTAACCACTTTTGGTTTAGTGTTGCCAGTCGATCAATGTAATCAAGAAAAATTGAAAAATTTTAATATAACTCAATTGATCTTTTAACACAAATAAATAATTTAAAAAATTGGTTCAGACCATACTGTAGAATGAGATCATCATAAACAGTGTATTCAACCCTAGGGGAAAAAAATGCACAAATGGAGCATAAAGACCATATTCATCTGACCCCCAAAACCAAACAAATGTTACATTTAGATATAATTCTAAATAATTTGAAATTGGCTGATAGCACTCAAGTAAGAAATCTGTATCTAGCTGGTTCTGTTTTCTATATAACGGCAGATAAATTCCAAACCATAAAATCCTTTTTGCCACTGTAGTCAAGAGAAGATATTGATGATATTACACAAAAAGTATCATGGTTTCCACGTTACTGTCCAACGCAGGATTAATTGCAGCTTAGATTCAATCATGAAGTTATTACTTCAGCAATAAAGACTTATATTAAACATATCACTCTCTTTTGTATGAAAAATTTTTAAAAATCACTCTCATTTTAATGAAGAAGACAGAATATAGATGGAAAAAGATGTTGATTTAGGACTACAAAAAGACAGAGGAGAATTGCAGAGTCTTAGGAGAAGAAACACAAGCCATTCTGGTGTGGCAGTTATAATTTTATTTTCCTCAAACCAATTGATTATTCTACTAGTCATACAAGACTATATTACCAGTTACCTCTTGCTTCTAGGTGTGACTTTGTTTTGACCAAAGGAATAGGACATTTTAAACCTGTTCTTTGAAATGTCTTCCAGTCTCTTGTATAATACATTGACATCAGTCCTCACAGATTAATTCAAAGAACTATGATATAACAAAGCCATAGAATGAAAGAAGCCTGGATACCATTACCATTACCCAGATTCTGCAGAATTCAAGAATCAGAAGGACCAGATACTTTGCATGCTTTTCATTCTTCCCTTTTCCAAGTAGGATATTAATTCAGGTTATTGGTTTCCTTGGTCCATCTTTGAATATTTTGGATATGTGTGTGGGTATGTGAGTACACATGTGCACATGGGTGCAATAACTTGTCTATATTATTCATAGGTCATCTTCCTGAAAAGAACTGTATAGACTTAATGTAGATAAACTGGAGATTCTGCATTTGATCTGATGGGACTGCAACTCTGTGTTGTCACTCTTTGAGCAAAAGTGAGCGCATTCTGTCATGTAGGAAGAGAGATGAAATGTAACATTCAGAAACTGAGATGGAGGAGATGCCCAGGAGAGTCACCTGACCTTCATTAAACTATGATATTAACAAGATGGGATTTTAAGCCACTGAGCTTTTGGGGGCTTTATTATAGCAATTATCATGAATTACCCTTATTAGCACACACAAACACACACACACACCAAAAAAAAATCCTGATGGCAGTATTTTTAAAATGGTATTTAGAGTGAAATAACCCTTTTTGAAAAGTACAATTGAAAAACATGTAATTATTGTAAACTTTGAATATTTAGAGACTTAGAATTCTCTGTACATAGTAATATGGATACTAATTAAAGGGTATCATCAGCCAAGAGCATGACGATGTGGCCATCAACAGTGTGAATTAGGCACAAGAGGATCAGTAATAGAAGAAAAGGAAAGTCAGAACAAAAGAGAACAGAGAAAATTAGTGCAGAGTTTTAAAATGCCATAGGAGGAAATTAAAAATTAGTATTTAAATCCCCATAGTGTATAATTTAGATGTTTCTGTGTATGTACCTGATTTATTGGTAAAATAAATCAGTGACTTTTTTTGTTAGGTTGAATTTTCTGTCGTAATTTATTCTTAGATCGAAGTTTTTGTCTTAACTTATGGAAAATTTATATACATTGTATTCCATAGTATGACTTCCATTTTCCTCTATTTTAACAGTTTCATTAACTTTATCATAAAGAAGTATTCCAAATATTACTAATCATTATCTGGTAGACCACATTTACAATTGGGACAATACTGCGATATTGGGCAAACCAGTTGAAAATAATACTGTGCATGGCCTAGCCTAAAAAAGATCATGGCTCATGGTGCATTACATTCTAGGAGATTTAAAGATTATTAGGGAAATGATACAACATCATTGGTAGAGAATCAATCTTATGATTACCACACTTCCATCTGTTATCATTTTAAAAAGTGTTATATGAGTAACACTTGATCAGGTACTCCTAACAATTAAGTATATATAGATATAATTACCTTAGAGGAAATTTCTCCATTTTGTGCTTTGCATTGTTTTTTGTTTTTTGGTGTTTTTTTAGCGGAACACCAAGAATACCTAAGTAGTGTGAAAATGAATAGTTTGTTCCTATATAATTTATGCTTACCAACAGGAAGTAAAATACAGACACAAATTTCATATTCCTCTGCTCTACTTTTTACCACCATCAGTAGTTCTCATCATGAGTAGCTCTATTTTTCTCTATGATAATAACATCATTCTTTGACATTGTCTCCTCCACAAATTCACATTATTATCCAGGCTGCATGCTATAAATATGTTACCAAGTCTTCCTTTGGAGCATTTGGAATACGCTGGTTATTGTCTAATACATAAAAGCAGAACATACAAAGCCACACACATTATTGGAACTGAGGTCAGTATCATGGGGCTAATATGTCAAGGGAAGGTGGGAAGCTTCCACTCCTTCCATCTCTATAAACAAATGATTCCTTAAGGTCAAGAATCTGCTATGTTTCTATATGTTTGGGGTGAGAATAGACTGGGTATAGGCAAAGATCAGTTCGTTGTAACTATTGTTAGAGGACAACGAAAACAGAAAATTAAGTTAAATATTAAAATAATTAGTGACAAAATTATTGCTTTCAACTCTGAGATCATTCAGTGTAAATTGATCAGTTTATAGACAAAATTGTGTAACTGAAAATGCAGGTTTGGATATTTTGATTCCTCCCTTGAGTCACAGTAACCAAATCTGCATTGTTTGGAACCAGGAAAAATGTGCCTACCACCGTAATTTGTGAAGTGTAAAATTAAGACATGATTTTAATTTGCCTTCTTATTTTTTTCTCAATCAATCCAACATCCTCCAAAAATGTTATTCCTCATTCCTTACCATTTTGTCTTCTATACATGGGAGTCTAATGCTCAATAGGGGAAAAACTTTGAGGAAGACAAGGTCTTTACTGGTTATCCAGTAATCATATTGGTTTAATAGTGGTTTGACTAGATGAAAATCCAGGACTTTTCTGAGAAACAGAATTTTTTTACAATTTAAAACTTGAAATATAACAACATAACTTTATCAAAAGGTCTTTTATTTTTTCAATTAGCCTAAGAGTAAAAAGAAAATGGACAAATGAGCTTCTGACTGTTGATTTAATGCAACTTCTAGTTGAATAAAAAAAAAAATCATGATATTTTAAAGCGTGTGAAACACACAACTGTGTCTTTTTTAAAAATCCTATTTAATAGCTGCTTTCAAATATCTATCAATTCATATAATATAAGTTGCATGAGGATAGTAATGTGGTCTTTTGTGGCTCACTGTTTTATTTCCAACAAGGAAATTAATGACACAAAGTAGATGCCTGATAAATGCCATTTAAATTTTAGGTGGTTCAATAGATAATATGAAGGAGCAACGGGCTCAGATTTCTATAAAATCAGACTAGTATACTCCCTTTCACAAACTTGTCATATAGAAGTTACCTACTCTGGTCATTAATTTTCTTACTTATAAAATGAGGGATTCCTCTTTTCAATTTCTGTGGCAGTTTCGCACTGAAGAAGCAAAGTTCTGGCTTCATCCCCAAGAGTCCCACTTTGGACAATATGTGGTTGACAATGCTATGACTCCTCTGGCCTAAGGGTAGGGTCCCACGTTTTATAGATAGTCTTCCTCTCCTCTTGTGACCCTATACCTGCCAGTAAATACATGTGTTTGGTATCACTATGCGAGTTTTTACCAGGCTCATCTCTCCTCCACAGAAGCCATGGAGAAAGTTGAACTGATGATTTTCTCTCTTCCTGAAAATTCAGGGGAGTTATTAAAATAGCACTTACATTGAAAAGGGAAACTTTTTTTCAACTTAGGAGAACTAAGCAAATTAACAGAAGCAAAACAGAGTCCTTTAGAGATATGCCCCCCAAAAAGTATTATGTAGGCTCCAGGAAAATATGACAAAGTACATTTTGTGCCTCAGGAAAAGAAGTACATTCTTTCAAATAATGTGAGCTTTATATATCCATAGTTCAGGTCTATGTTAAATGTTTTCCATGAAGGGAGTTTATATAAACTACCCTCATACAACCTAATTTCATATTCCCTATACCATTACACTTATGACACTTGATATTTAGTTAGTAAGATGTTTCTCGTGCTAAAGTGATTAATTTTACTGCATGGTGTATGCTGCAATCATGGAAATTAAGTTAAAAGAATATTATTTGGAGTTATGTTAAAAGAATACAATTTTAAAGTTCATTCTCTTCATTTGGTTGATATTTATACACAGGCTGATGCCAAAAAATGTTTAAAAATAGACACAATTTGAAATTAAATGCCAAAAAATGTTTAAAAATAGACACAATTTGAAATTAAATGCTTACAGCCTATAAACATTTACGTTTTCTTTGTATATATTACAATAAGCTGATTTCTAAAATTTGAAAATAAAGTGAAATAAACCCATTCTAGTCTCTCTTTACTGATGCTTTTAATTTCTTCTTGACTTGATATTTCATCACAAAACATATAAGAATTATGGGGTCAAGATGCTGTGTATTACTTCCAAGTGGAAACACATCTTTCTCTGATTCTCATTTGATAATCTTTAAATTGATTTAAAAACAAACAAACAAACAAACAAAACTTTTGGTTTTTTGAGTCTATTTTGTTGGGGGTGGGGGGTGGGAGATGAAGGTAAGGGGGATCAAACATATGGTGATGGAAGGAGAACTGACTCTGGATGATGAACGCACAATGGTATTTATAGATGATATAATACAGAATTGTACACCTGAAATCTATGTAATTTTATTAACAATTGTCACCCCAATAAATTTAATTAAAAAAAAAGAAAATTAGAGTCACTATTTAGAAAATTGCTGTCTTAAAGATAGCAAGTCTACCCAAAATAATTCTGAGAAAAAAATAATTCTAATATTAAATTTAGCTCTTAAAGAGCTTTTAAATTTTCTTGGACCCTCCCAAATTTTATGTGGCGTATTAGGAATACTTTGGTTTTATCCCTTCATACTTATAACAAAAATGTCAGATAAGGATGCAACTCTGCATGAGGAAACTAGAATCGTAAGCTATAATCCAAGCTCTACCAAATGATACTTGTCTTACTACTTGCTTTCATCTTCTTTTGATTATATAAAGTTATGGGTCACAACTAGTTCTCTAAGGCAAACCTAGGAAAAATATGAAACATACAACCCTTTTTCTGGAATAGCCTTTGGAATCAATTGGGAAGGATATATGTTGAGTGTGGATTAAACATGGGGTTAGTCAACCATTTCCACATAACAATCGGTTTTGAAGAGCAATCTTGAATCAAAAATATACTTTATAGAAGTCTTTTTATAGTTTTCTATCCTTTAATTGTTCTTGTTTTTACTAGTACTCTCTAGTGATTTCTTCCCCACCCCACACAAAATTACCTGAACACACCAAGCTTATTTCTTTCTCTGGGCCTTTTTACTTGCTTTCCTATGACTGGCGTGTTTTTCTACTGGCTCTATGTAAAATGGCATACTTTTTTAAATCAAAGTAACACATGTACCGATTTTTATACATTAAAATGTACTAAAATAATTATAATAAAGAAAATAAAGACTTTCAGAGGCAACCCATTTCAACTTCAGAACAGTGTCTTTTGGTTTCAGTCTATGTATAACATCAAATAAATCGAGTTAAGGAAATACTCCATTTTATGAAAATCAACAATCAAAGAATGAATGAGAAAAACAGACAGTACAGAAAGAGACTTGTCTCTTAAAAAGCCTTCTATCTTTTTTTGGGCTAAAAATTCTGGGAATTTTTAGTGACAGGCAGATTAAGGTTTGGTTTATCTCCCTTTGGTGAAAGCCATGGTCTTGAGACTGGGTCAAGAACCAGACTGGGTCAAGACCAGTCAAGTTCATTTCTAAAACTAGCTGATTACTATTATAATATCAGATTGAGGACTCTTAGATCTGCGATATGGAGTTTAAGAAATTTTGTCCACCTGGGTGATTTTATTTAGCAAATAAAACCACACAAGTTACCTGTTTTTTTACCTAGGGCATTAACTCAAATAATTTTTTTAAGTAATTTTGAGTAAATGATGGTTATATTAATTTAGCTTTTTATGAAAACAGAAAAATAAAATAAACTTACAAAGTTAATATCTTACTCTGAAATCGATTCAAAAATGTAATTCAATAATTTTATGAACACCAGGAAAAAGATTCTCTTAAGTAACTTCAAATTACTAGCCTAATTATAAGTTGTATCTACTAAATATAACTTATAGAAAAAAAATCACAAAGGTTTATCCTATGTGTACTATGTTTTCATTTTATTGTTTAGAGGTATTTCACTGATATATAGTGCATTTTATTAGTCTTTCACTTTCCATAATAACAATCTTTATCCAGCAAAGTGATTATAAGTTCCCTATAGTTATGGAAAAGTTCAATTTCCTTTCCCCACAGAGTAACTTGCTCAGAGGTTATACACGAGGTCAGACAATTAAGTTTGCAAATTCATCCTAGAAAAAGTGCTACATAGCTCATTGCTGAATATCACTACGGTCACCTTTGAAGCACTCCCCTTGGGAAGCTATGCACTGATGCCAGTGCCCAATCCACCCTCCAAAGCAATTTTGCAACTCCTTTTCTGGAATGGTCATCAGAGTTGTCATCCTATTACCCTTGATGTTCTGAATGTTATCAAAATGTCTTCCTTTCAATATTTCTTTTATCTGGGGGTAAAGAAAGAAGTCATTGGGGGCCAGATCAGGTGAGTAGGGACGGTGTTCCAATACAGTTATTTGTTTACTGGCTGAAAACTCCCTCACAGACAGTGCCATGTGAAGTGGTGCATTGTCGTGATGCAAGAGCTCCTTCGAGACCATATATGCACACACCTTTCTCGTGCCAAGATTTTCAGTTAAGATTTCCTGTTTCTCTACCAATGTTTACTTGGTCTGCTATGTTTCTTACAGTGAGCTGATGATTTTGATGCATAATTCGACGAATTTTTGCAATATTTTCGTCAGTTCTGCTGGTTCCTAGCCTCCCTGACCTGTCTTCATCAGTGATGCATTCTGTCCCCTCAGAAAAATGTTTAATCAATTTGTACACTGCCGTTTTCTTCATGGCTATCCCCATCAACTTGGACTAACATGTCCCTGATTTCACTTCCACTCTTGCCAAGGTTAACAAGAAATTTAATGTTTGTTTCTCTAATTCAAGCTCAGACATTCTCACAATGGCACACAAAAACAATGAATGCCACTCAGAGAGACACTGCCACATGTTGACATGGACACAGCTGTGAGATATTGATATACCAAGGTTATGAAACCTTACTGAGCTGTCTGTACAGTGCTGCCAACATAAGTACATGGTGGCAAGTTTGCGAACTTACTTGTCAGACTTTGTATCACAATAAGTTTTTATATTTATAGAATTAAAAGCGGTCTGAGCAGAAAATACGTCTGGTTATTTTGAGTTGTTTACTCAAACCCAAATTTTTCATAATCATTGAACAATATTAAAATACTAATAATTGACACCATTAATCACTCCATGCATCCAGTAAAAACACTAATTTTCCCTAGAGTAAAACTCTTCATTCTTTAACAGATAACATGTGACAAGTGAGCTCCAGCCAGAATTGAACTTGACAAATCCACACGATTACCCTAGCAGCAGGTATACAATCTGATTAGTTCTTACACCAAGACCTTTCTAGTAATCTAAAGTACAATGTGTCATGCAAGTTATTGTTTAACAATCACACAGAAAGTTAAGTAGCAAAAAGATGATTAGTGTTTTTGGATACCAGCAGTATATCATCAGCAATATTTCTGACAAATAAAAGTCATTAGTTTGCCAGAAATTTTAATGAAATCATGATTAATAAATGCCTCTCAAAGGTGTTCATCAAAGTGGAGGCATTAGGGTGATAAATGTAAACATGCAGACCCTGCTTTGCCAAAAGCTGTATGTTTCACTTACACAGCTCCTCTGATTGATCTGTCCATTATTCTAATACAAAATTTATTGCATGGGGGGGGGCGATGATTCATTATGTGTATGGTATAACCACGGAGTTCTAAACAGCAAAATCTTTAGGAGACTTAACAGGTTGCCTAAGCACTGAAAGCTTTTTTATTTTTTTTTCTCATTATAAAGTAGAGATTTGAAAACATTAACGAAAATGGCACTTACCCAAAAAAGAAAAAATATCAAGTCTTATCATTTTAATTTACTTCAGAGCAGTTTTACTCATTCTTTCCTCAGATAACATTTCTATTGCCCTGTTTTCATTCCTTATAAAGGGTTAATCTGTTGTTAAATCAATGAGAAATGGGATGGAGTCCCAATCCCTGTTAAGTAAGAATTCTGTGGCTATACTGCTTGAACCATAAATAACAGTATGTACCATTATTTAAAAACTCGTTGTATTAAATTATAGATTATGACATGTCTTGCTGTATTTAAAACATGAGACGTTGAATAGTATAGGACATTTGGTTTCAAATCATTCATTCATTCATGTAGTCATCTACATGAGTCAATTCTACAGCTTGCTATATTTTCATGTATCTAGAACTCAATAAATGAATTTAACACATCCCATGGCTATCTTATTAGGAAAAATGCATGCTCTTTTGAAGATAAAAGTTGTGGTGATAGATAGAACATTCCTCTGAGTGTTTGATGTGTACTTGATTTTTAGAAGCTAAGAATTTGAATATAAACTACAGATTAAACAGAGAAAGCAGTACTACAGAAATGCCTTTACATTTTTAGACATAAAGTGAGAACAGATGATTGAGCATACTGATTAGTTGATAGTATCAAATTTTATGCCTCAACGGCACACTATCACTTAACTGCACTTTCTTTTCATCAGCAGAATTTTTTAAAAGGCCAACATTTGTTTAATTCTTTAAAATAATGGAAATGCACTTAGGACTTTCCAATTCTGGATTAAAACTTTAAAACTGTATTTGCTGTAATAAATTATTTCAATCTGATCGACATAAGTTATTGCCCATTTAAAGGCTCAACTGTTTGACATTATTTTCTAATGGATATTGTAAAATTTAAGTGATTTGAAATGGAATAGTTTTATTTGAAATTTGTATCTAATTTAGGTAAGTAAGGCTATTAGGAATTACACCAGAAGATAGAAACATTGCAGGTTTCTGTCCACAAGTTTATTTTTTTAATTTTTATTTTTACCTTTGAGTGGCACCATAACCAAACTACAGTAGTGGACTAATATTCACATTAGTTAAAGACATCCTTTTTTTTCTAAAATAGTTTTATATCCTGCTCCCAAAACTCTTTGATCAACTTTGATTCTACATTTAGTAAGTTTAGTGGCTATTCTGGCATCAGAAAGATAGAATGTAAACATTTTGGAGGCTTCTAAAAGCAATTTACAAATCCTATCCTAATGCCTAACATTTGATTTTTTTTTGGTTAAGTATTTGCTATGATAAGTGCATTCCTTTACATTTCAAACAGACTATTGAACTCATTACTTGGGAAGGGACTGTCAATGTGGTCAATGAAAATTCTAAACATTTCAAATATTTTAATTTTATATAGCTAAATTATACCTTTCTTTATTGGCATCTACAGATGGTATGAGATCATATACATGGTATATATTTAGCTTTTCAGTTCAAATAATTAGTATGTCTCCTGATCTTTTGGCTCAACTGCCTATGCCTTCTTGCTGGCCTGTAGCGTTACAGCACCTGTGCTTCTGGGAGGAGCTATTTGATCCATTCCAAAGGTATTTGTTAACTGTGCCCCTAAATGATTCTGTAAACTGTTTTAAGTGAGAGAGAGAACTCTTAACACCTGAAGTTTTGTCCATAATGTTATGGTCTGAGTGTTTGTGTCTCTCTCAAAATTCATATGTTAACACTCTAATCCCAAAGTGATGGTATTTGAAGGTAGAGCCGTAAGGAGAAAATTAGGCCAGGTGGCTGGACACCTCATGAATAGGGTTAGTGTCTTTATAAGTGGTGAGAGAGCTAGCTCGCTTTCTGCCATGTGAACACACTCAAAGAAGACTGCTGTCTGCAATAAGGAAGACAGTTCTCATTAGACACCAAATCAGCCTGCAGCTTGATCTTGGAATTCCCAGCCTCCAGAAGAGTGAGAAATAAATTTCTGTTGTTGATAAGCCACCCAGTTTGTGGTATTTTATTACAGCATCCCAGGCTGACTAAGACATTATTTGTTGAATTTTAAACAACAGGGAGTCAATTTAACATCACAGGAATTTAAGACTCTTTAACGGTACTCTAATATTTAAAAATACATTTCCCCATTTTTAATCAACAAATACTTTCAATTAATCAATCACAATATTTATTATGTAATAAAATATATCCAAATGGATCAAAGATATGCAGGGAGTCAAGACATTTGTCATCAAAGATAGCATAGTAGAATGGGAAGCATGCACTGTGATGTCAGATCCCTAGGTTAATGTCTCACTCTCCAACTGAGAAGTCTTGAGTGATGACCTATTCTCCCTAAACTCCAGCGCCCCGTAAAATGACCAGTTAATTTTACCACCAAGAAAATTTTTTAAATGGCTGATGTGTAAGAAAAGAAAGAAGGCTAACTTAACTTTAAGTAACACTTGAAGTAATGGATCTGTATCCAAAATTTACAGAATGTTTTTCTTAACCTTCTAAAAGAACTGAAATGCAATTTCAAAAACAAACAGAACAAATTAAAGATAGAAATAGTTCCTTCTTTATACTTACTGTGCCAACAATAATCAGAAAGCAATGAGGGCAGTTCATAAGAGAATCTTATTGATTTATTTCTCCAATTACGTTAGGCAGATTCTGTTCATCCGCTCTCTTAAATGGATATGGATATGAACTCCCAAAGGTATTTGTAACAAGATTTCAGGGAAAGGTTTCCATATCACTGCACTAACAGGATTTGCATGTAGTTGACAGCTGTGCAACATAAATTAAATAAAATTTTATTGATGTGTTAAAAACATGCCATTTACACACAATAAAGCAAAGTTAATGTTTATTTTAGATGGAACAGAAAATAAGAAACATTTGCCCTGAACCAAATGTTAGTATTTGCTAGCAAAATACTCATTTGTTTGTTTGATTTTGCTTCATTTTTTAATCTGTGCTTTGCAACAGCAACAAGAAAATTAATGTGAAATCTCAGTCATTATAAGATAGGTGCTCTGATACAAGTCTCTAAAATAGATTGACTGGATGGGTAGTTTAAAGTTTAAGCAGGGAACTAAACAAAATATGAGAGGACTTGAATACTTGTCCTGAGTCTGTTAACTGTATTTTTCTTTTCTGTGAATAGCATACTGTGTTTCCCCGAAAATGAGACCTAGCCGGACCATCAGCTCTAATGCGTCCTTTGGAGCAAAAATTAATACAAGACCCAGTATTATATTATATTATATTATATTATATTATATTATATTATATTATATTATATTATATTACATATTATATTATATAAGATCCGGTCTTATAGTAAAATAAGACCCGATCTTATATTAATGTTTATTCCAAAGACGCATTAGAGTTGATGGTCCGGCTAGGTCTTATTTTCGGGAAAATACGGTACTCACTTTCTCCAATATTGGGTTCCTTATTGTCAAAAATAAGGTTTTCAAAGACCCTGCCAGCTATAAAATTCTATTATAATTTAAAACTGAACAGAATCATATTGCCAAGGAAGAATAATTTACATAGGAAATAGCTTAAAACAGGGAGCATCTTGTTCACAAAATGTTCATGTATCTGTTGCCATCTCCCATTTGCTTTTCAGCAATTTAGTCAAACATGATTCATGCACTTATCTAAAATGTTATGATCTGCACATTTCATAAAGCAAAACAAAACAACAACAGCGGCACCCAGAAACACTCTTCAATGAATTGCTCATGAAAGCAAAGCAAATCTCCACATTTCTGACAGACCAATAGTACGATGTATTTTACACATTGAATGAAGCACTTTTATAAAATGAGATCAATAAACTATCAGATTGCTAAGGAAATTTCCCAAGTTAATCCCAGGTACAGCATATGACTTTAGGCCAAGAGAAAATTCATTTCCAAAATTAGGGAAAAAAGTGTTTTGATATTGGCAATTACTATGCTTTATAAAACCAAAGTTCAGCCTTCAACACATCAAGAACTGAGGATGTGATGGTAAAAGTGGTAAGCTTTGCCATGAAGTACCACACACATGCTTTGGCGGGAGAAGCAGAGGCTATGTTATTGATAGCTCTTATTTTTCTCTTAGGTGCTCTGCAAAATACCATAGCTAATACAGTTTGGAGAAAGTGATACAGAGAGAGTCAATTAGTCTACAGAGAAGGCAAAGATCCAGATATGGGTAGAAATGAGTTTATAAGAAATTTGGCTCTTTCAATTTCTCAATTATACATGACATGTCTTTCCTGTCAAAACAGTGACATAGACATTTGTATATCTGCATATTTTACATTTAAATAAAACCACTTCCATCATCTGCAATCCCTCAGTGGGGAAAGGCCAGGTATGGGTGCATTGGGGCCAGGGCAGCTGGGCAAGGCGGGTCAGAGTGACATGGGACAGTCCTTTTCCTCAATTGTAGCCCTGGGAGGAGCAAGCAAGGATGGGAGGAGGGAGCTCTTGGCTACTCTGTGTGTTGCCCTTCTCTCCAAATGGGGAGGGCTCACTGTCAGGTTTCACTTGGTTGGCATTCTGCCCGTGTGGACTGGCTGCTGGTGGAGAGGTCTCTGGGGTTGTCCTGCTCTGGGGAGGGGAGGAGCCTTTAGTCCACTCCGTGCTGACTCAGGCCTGCCTTCCCTACCCTTGGTCTGGGCATTGATATGTCTTGTACTTTAAAAATCGTTTCTGGAACCTCTTCCTTCATTGGTATTTTTTGAGGCCCAAGAGGATCCCCGCTGTTTCCTGTTTTATGTATTTATACCTGTATTTATACATTGTCTAACAAGAAAGAAGAAGCAAATAAAAAAAAAAAGTGGTGGTTTTCTAAACATAGTAAGTGGTACATTCTATTAACTTGAAGTTTAGAAAGAAGATGAAGTGACCACTACACTTAATTGAACATACATCAGTAGGTAATAAATCCATATATAATAAAATATACTATTTTTTTGCATTACCTCATGAGGAGAAAGTCTTTGTTTCTTGCTCAAAAATTCAGGACAGTTTGTTCAATGGACCAAGAAATAGAAAAGATTATAATGCTTTTCAAGAGTAACACCACTGAAACGTTCATTAAAAAGATACGCATTTCTTTGCAATTTTCTACAATGAGTTCTACTTGTCAATCATTGACAAAAATGAGTGTATATATGTGATAACCACTACTACACTGACATTTTCAGAGTTACATTTAGAATTTGCCCTACATAATCACAGCAACCAAGTTTAACTACCAAGTTCACTTATTATGATTATCTACCCATTACTTCCATATACTATAGCTTATTTGTGGAAGATTCACATTTGCAAAACAAATGTCCTCTGTTGTAAAAAACACAAGGAAATGTTTCAAAAATATGGCCACAACAACGGCTATTACAATATTTACGTTGAAAATATAGAGAGGAATGCCTAACAGAGCTGAAATTCATCTTGTTTCAGTAAGTTATTGATCTTTGACGGTGTTTTGAGTATTATGTCTTGTTGCTTTAGAATTACATAATTGGGAGCAACACTGATATTTTATGATAAAGGGATCTAGATGCTATATAAGAACAATAACTTTTTTGCATGTATGTGATAATTGGCAAAATGTGTTTTAAATACATTATTTCATTTATTTATTACCAAAGTCAGGTGAGATAAGAAGATAGGTTTTAATCTCTATTTCACAGATTAGGAACTTCAAGCTTTGCAGGACTGTGATCCCAAGATCTAACATCTGTTAATTAGTAGAGATAAATATTTATACCTGTGCTTCTCTCTAGTTCTCCATTATTCCCCATACCCATTAGTACACTAAAATCACCTTGAAAGCTCTGCATATATTAAATGCCTACCCTAATTAAATCTGAATCTCTGAAGATGAAACCTAGGGATTATGACTTATTTAAAGCTCTAGAGGCAGTTCTTATTAAGAACAAGGTTAAGAACCACTGCTTTACACCAAGTATTCTGAGTCCAAATTCAGTTTTCTTTTTATTCTCCAACAATGCCCTCTTACAAACAACACCTAAACCTAAAGTAGGCCATAAAAATAGAACAAATGACCAACCTTTGACATATAATAGCATGATTAACATTACAAATTTTAGAGTTAGACAGTTCTGATATGAACCTACAGAATGGGAGAAAATATTTGCAAATCATATATCAGAGAAGGGTTTAACATCAAAAGTATTTAAAGAAGTCTATAACAAAACAAAACAAAACAAAATCTATTTAAAAAATGGGCAAGAAACTAGTTAGATATTTTTCCAAAGAAGACATCCAAATGGACAACAGGTATATGAAAAGATGCTCAACATCTCTAATTGTCAGGGAAATGCAAATCAAAACCACAATATATTATGTTAGAATAGCTATCCTCAAAAAGACAAGAGGTGAAAAGTATTGGCGAGAACGTGGAGAAAATGGAACCATTGTTGGGAATACAAATTGGTTTAGCCATGATGGAAAATAATAAAAGTTTCCACAAAAAAATTGAAAAGAGAAGTACCACAAGATCCAACAATTCTACTTCTGGGTATACCCAAAGGAAATGAAAACAAAAAAATCAAAGATATATACACCCCCCACCCCCGTGTTTATTCCAGCATTATTCACAATAGCAGATGTGAAAACAACCTAACTTTACAATCGATGAATAGCTAAAAAAAGATGTAGTTCATACGTACACTGGAATATTATTCAGCCAAGTCAAACAGAGAATGACAAACATTGCATGGTATCACTTATATGTGGAAAACGCAACTTATAAAAACAGAGAGCAGGAAAGTGGTTGCCAGGGGCTAGATAAGAGCTGTTAGGTATAAGACAAATAAAATCTGAGGATCTAGTGTATCACATTATGACTAAGTTGATAATACTGTACTGTATAATAGAAGTTTGCTGAAAGTAGAACTTAAATATCCATATATATGCATATATATATATATATATATATATAGTGATGCATGTGTTAATTAACTAAATTGGAGCAATCATTTACAATATATACGTATATCAAATCATGACATACTCATACACTTGAAGTATCTTACAAATCTACTTTTCACTTATACCACAATAAAGCTGAAAAAATTAATCTTTAACAAAACAAACAAATAAAGGAAGAGGTTAATATCTTCAGAGATCCTTGTAAAATACCCAGGTTCTGATTTTTTTCCCCCACTTTATAATTGCATTAACCAGCAAGACTGCAACTCTTCATTTCTACACATTAGGATTTTACAAAAATTTCCAAGTATTTTCAGTCACTGTTTATGATGCAGTTAGTTTCAGAACCAAAGCAAAAATAGTCATTTTAACCACAGCAAGGCTTCTACAAAAGAGGGCAATAAAATTCCATATATATATATATATATATATATATATATATATATATATATAAATTTCAATAAAAATTAAGAAATGGATAAACTATCTGTTAGATGTAATCAATGGGAAGGTAAACAAATTAAAAGCTTATATTGAGCAATGTAACCAGATTTCTACAACAAGCATCAAATATATATGTGTATGCATATGTGTGTTTATGAAAGAGTAATAAGAAAATAGATAAGAGGGTTCAATAGTCATTTAATAGGAATTCCAGAAAAAAGATAAAAGGGGGTGAGGGGTTGGGAAACAGCAGCAATAATAATTTGAAAAGAATAATGCTTAGAAATTCCAATAATTGTAGAAAACTACAAGTATTCACTTTGAAACAAATCCTATGGTGAGCAGGATAAATAAAAATCAGCTGTTGCCTACAGAAATCATAGTGAACTTCATAACACTAAAAATAAAGGTACAGAATACCTACAAATGTATAACTTTATAAATTTTTCCAAAGAAACAAGACCAAAAAACCATTGAGAAATAATTTTAAGTTATAGAAGAAAAATTCTAGTCCAGAATTTTATACCCAGCTAATCTACTTTATATGAATAGAGGCAAAAAAAAAATAAAAAATAAAAAATATGATACTTGAAGATATGTAAAATCTAAAACTTTAACATACATGATCTCTCATTGAAAGAATTGTAAACAAATATACTTCAGCTAGAAGAAAAGTAAACCCAGAGGAAAAGCATCTGAAGCAATTTTAAAAAGCAGCACCAAAATTAACAAATATGTAGATAAATTAAATGAACCATTTCTAAGAAACAGAAAAACTTAACAAAAATATATATTTCTAGTTATGGTGTTTCTCTTTATCTACATTTTAAAAAATGATAATGCTGACAATGTATGTAATGAGAATAAGTTTTGGTGAGAGAGAAAAATATATGCAGATGATTAATAAATTATTTGAATACACCAAAGTAGAGACATAGGATATTTTTCAGTAATGGCAATAAAAATAGTAAGAGAGAATGCATTTGATAATTAGAGTTAAATCTACCATGTTTAACAACAACAAAATAGAATTACTAATATTAGTGTTTATTTAAAATGCACTTAATTTGCTAAATAAACTATTGTTAAAACAACATTATTTTTTGATCATTTTCCCCTTTATATCAATAGATTTTAGTTTCAGTATGTTTTTACATTCTCTATTTCTATTCAAATATATTTTGCAATGAAAAAATATATTTTTTGTCAAAAATCACTTATTATTGAAATGTGATGAGGAAATATAACTCTTCTATGTGCCAAGGAAATCTGATGGCAAAAAATACATAATTTGTTATTATAAGCATTTCTTTCCAAATGGAAGCCTTTCAGTTCTAGAAAGTATTTGTTTTACTCTTAGGGGTTCTGCACCCTACAGAGAATGAATGCATAAAGAATATAACCTTTCTTGTGCCTCCATTTTAATCACACATTTGCCTAGTCTTCATTTTATTCCTTGGAGGCACAAGTCATCCTTAAAGAATGCCTTATTGTAATAAACAGTACATTGGGTTTGATGTGTTGATTTTGCAGATGTTTTTGTTGGGAGTATTGTACTAAAGAATAATGTAAGTGGAGTACATTATGATTATATTTATATTATGAACACTGCAAATGAACAGAAGTCACAGAATTGCAATCTACAGATTTTGCAGCTATCTCACACATCTATTATCACTTCATTGAAGCATATATGTGTGTAACTTTCAAGGCTTTTGTTCATTCATATAAGATATGATTGATTAGCTGCTAACAAAATGATTATAAAAATCCTTTCCCAAGGAAAGCAGAGCAAGGAAAGTTTTGCATTTTTCAACTATCAAAATAACTAGGGACAAAAATATTCAAGGAAATGCAGGATAGAATATACCTAAAAATTTAATGTTGTTAATTTTTCTTAACATTCTTAACAGTGATTCTTTCATGTATCAAAAATATAAAAATATTTGACCTCTAAACCCATCCCCAATATATCTATGTCAAATATGCATGCCTCCAAATGTAGTTGGTGGAAGCAGCTGGCAGTTAGCATCACCCCATTTAATCCCTACAAAACATCATAGCTCCTGGGTAAAGGGCTTGGCTCCATTACAGAGAGGATTTAGAAAGGGGGATGTGTGTGTGTGTGTGTGTGTGTGTGTGTGTGTGTGTGTGTGTGTGTGTGTAGAGGGGTGAGCTTGAGAGTGGGACACTGGTGAGAAAGTTTTAGTAGAGTTCACCTCAGATCATGTTTGAAGAATTTCTCCAAATGCAGGTATTTGTTTCCTGACTCTGTGAACTCGAGTCCCCAAATCACTGACCCGTTGACTGAAACTTTTGCTAGAGGAAAATTCCTCTGTGGCTCAGGCAATCTCATAGAATGCCTTTATCACACTGCTTTTATTTATTTATGGGTATATGTATTAGTTTCCCATTACCAGTAACAAATTACTACAAACTTAGTGGCTTATAGCAGCACAAATTTATTCTCTTACAATTCCAGAGTTCAGAAGTTTGAAATCAGTTTCTCTGGGCTAAACTCAAGGTGTCAGCAGGGCTCATGTTTTCTGGAGGCTCTAAGGAGAAATCCGTTTCTTTGTCCTTTTCAGCTTTTAGTGGCTTCCCGTATTTTTTATTTTCTCTATTTTTAAAGATATCACCCCAATCTCTGCTTCCATCATCACATTACCTTCTTCCTTCCTGTCTCTCTGATTGCCTGCCTCCTTTTTACAATGACTTCCATTATTAATATCATACCCATCTGGCTAACACAGAATAATCTCCCCATCTCGAGATCCTTAACTTAATCACATTTGCAAAGTCTGTTTTGCCATATAAGGTAACATATTATTATGTGGACATTTTGGGACACCATAATTCAGCATACCACAATACATAAAATCATTGGGTTCAGAAAGTAGGCTTTCCATCCTTGTAGGCAAGAGGTCCATTATAAATCAATAATTTATTCTGAACTTAGAACGCAATAAGAAAGACACTAATATCAAGATGTATGCTTTGAACTTATGTAGTACTGATAGTTTACAAAAATCTTTCATATCAATCATTGAATTGAATTTTCATAAAATGCCTATATAAGATGTGTTGTTTCACATTCTGTAAATGTATAAAACACCAGAGAAGTTAATGATTTACCAAATAGTCCTATTTTTATGTCACTAAATTGAGTGAATAAAACTTCTGGTTTCAGTTTTAACATGTAAAGAGTTTGGAGTTGTCTGTCATGGCCATATGTTAAGAAAAAAAAAAAAAACCTGCACAAACTAGAAATCAATGACTTTTCTTGGACCCATCAAAGAACTAAGGTCACAAAGCAAACTGCTGCCCTGAAATTCGGAGAATAGGTGCACCCAGTTCAGTAGCCTAGAGTGGCAGAGCAACCTAGATCTGCTTACCTAGAGCAGAAGCCACTGGAACCATAAAATGGTTCTTAAAGGGATACTTAAATAGTAATTTTGATGAATTGCTGGATGCTGGGTATGAACTCACATGCAAGTGAAACTAAAGGGAACTGCAGTTTTAGTTCCAGGAACCCCACCAGATTCTCCCAGTAATGGTTGGGGAATGATTTTGTCATGGCTCTGGCAAGGAGAGTGAAGAGTGTAACTGTAAACTATTCCCAGGACATTCTCCAGAGCAAAGGTTTATTCTCCAGCAGAAAAGCCTTATGCTAGCTGGGAAAAAAGAGTTGCACTCCACTCTACTATCCTCAAGCCTTTCCGTCTCACAAAACAGGAAAAATAAAATAGTCAACAAGAGTGAGAGTCTCAAGAAGATAAAATTGGAATGTTTCAGTCAGGGAAGGGGATAGGAAGCAGGGATAAAAAGCCACACTTCTGTAGAAACACTTGTGAAGCTCACAGGTCTGAAACACAGATCCATGAAAAGAGTGAGATTTATTCAGAAGATTACAGAAGGCTAATCTAACCATACCTTACCCCTCATCAATAAACGCTCAGTATATTATCAGAAGTTTGCAGCTTCAGAGTCTCTCTGAATAGGAATAAATTAGGGAAGTCTAAGATAAGAAAAGAGACACAATCAAGGACACTAGAGAAATCTGAGGCCTCAAGAAACTATAACTACAACAAGCTTTTGGTATAGTCCAACTCCTAATCCGATGAAAATACTGAGATTAAAGTCCTATTTACCTCACTTTCTATTACCTCATACAACATGTCTGGCTTTCAACATAAAGTTACAAGGCATGCCAAAAGTCAAATACAGAAATACACCACACACACATATACACACACATACTCTGAAGAGACAAAGCTATCACCAGAATGAGACTCAGACACAAATGTTGGAAGTAGATAATATGCATGGAAAATGGATAATGTAAGCAGAGATACAGAAATCCTAAGGATAAATAAAAATGAAATGCTAGAAACAGAAAGCAAAGTAGCAGAAACGAAGAATGCCTTTCATGGGATCATACAAATCAGGAAGAAAATCCATAAACTTGAAAATAGGTCAATTGAAACTTCTCAGACTGAAAGTCAAGAAAAAGCAGAATGGTAAAATCCAAGAGCTATGGAATGTCAAAAGGTGTAATATATACATACTTGGACTATCAAAAGAAGAAAGAGCAGAGATAAAGAAGAAATGTCATAGAGAAGAAGGGAAGAGTGTACACGAGGAAATACATAAAGGTAAAATAAGTCCTTTCTTTTTCATATTCTTATTGATCTAAAAGATAAATATTCAAAGCAATAGTTATAATAACATAAAGAAATAGTTGTAATAATGTATGGCATATGGATAAATGAAATAACATCGATGTCACAAGAGAAAAGAGGAAGGACTTGATAATACTCAATTCTATGTATCCTGCACTTATGTATGAAGCAACACAATGTTTTTTAAAAGATGGATTTTGATTTAAAAAAATGTATGTTCTAATTTCAGGGCAACAACTTAAATTTAAAAATAAGTATAACGGATACACTAATTGATATACTAAGATTAAGGATAAATGGAATCATAATATGCTCAGTTAAGAGCAGAGAAGGCAGACAAAAGCGAAATGATATAAAGGCAATAAATAGAAATAAGTTTCAATCATGCTAGATATCAATCATCACTTTATATGTGAATGTCCTAACCATACCAACTGACAGAGATTTTCAGAGGACATAAAAAATTGACCCACATTTATCAGGGATAAAGAAGGGTATTACGTACCGATACAGAGGTCAATTCTCCAGGAAGATATTATAATAATACTAAATGTGTACACATCTAACAAAAGAGCTTCAAAGTACATGAGGGTAAAATTGAAAGGAGAAATAGACACATGCTCTGTTATAATTGGAGACTTCATAGCTCTATTATATTGGAGACTTTTTAAAAAAGTAACTGAGAGATTAAGCATGCACTAAATCAATAAGGTTATAAATGACCTGAACAGCACTATCAACCAACTTGTTCTGATATTTACAGAATACAACATACAAACCAGAGCAGAATATGCCTTCTTACCAATCTCACATGAAACATTCACAAAGCTAGATAACATTCTTGTCTATAAAAATACCTTAACAAATTCAAAATAATAGAAATCATATATGAATTAAGTGCTCAGAAAACAATGAATTGAACTAGAAATCAATAACTGCAAGATATCTGGAAATTACCAGATATTTACAGATTAACTAATACACTTTTAAATAAGCACATGTATAACAAAGGAAAAAATATATAAAAAGAAAGCCTAAGCTCTGCATTAGAAATGTTGAAAAAGATCAAATTAAGCCTAAAACAAGAAGAAAAAAGGAAATAATAAAAATTAGAGCAGAACTCAACAAAATTGAGAAAATATTAATAAAATAAAGTTTTTTTTAAAGTAAACCAATAAAATTGATAAACCTCTAGCCAAGTTAACTGAGGAAAACAGAGAAAACACAAATTACAAATATCAGAAGTAAAAAATGGTTTGTCTTGACAAATACATGGACATTGAAAGGTTAACGAAGGAATATTATAGATAACATTTTGCATACAAATTTGAAAATTTAGATGTGATGGACCAATGACGCATTTATGAAAATTCACACAAGGAATAATAGGTAACATTAATAGTCCTTTATCTCTTAAAAAACCTATCAATAATTGAAAACCTCCCAAAAAGAAAGCACCAAACTCAGGTGATTTCACTAATTAAAGTATGAGACTTTCAAGGAAGAAATACTATTCATTGTCCAAAATCTGTTCAAGAAAATAATGGCAGGAAAATCAATCCTTACTCATGCGGTGAAATCAGCACAATCTGGATAACAAAACCAGATACAAATACTACAAGAAAGATTACAGACCATACTCTCTCAGAAAACACACTAAATATCCTCAACAAATCTAACAATGTATAAAAGGAATTATTCATCAAGACAACGTGAGATTTATTCCAAATATAAAAGGCTGTTTCTACCTTCATACTCTATAAATGTATTCTACTGAATCAACAGGTTAAAGAAAAAGAAATGTATGATCATATTCATTGATCCAAAGAAAGTATTTGAAAAATCTAATACCCATTCATCATCAAGTTTTACAAATGTTTCAATTAAGAAATGTTCTAAAAAATACCTGATCAGTTGTCCCAGTCTATTTTAACATATTCTCAGTTGATTATACAATGCACTACATTTGAAAGAAGCAAATGTATCTTTGGAAACCTCTGCAAGTTAGAGAATCTCTCCCAAATCCTGAGTCTCTCACCCCCTTACCCATGTTTCTGGGCTGCATTAAAAAAAAAGAATGAAAGAAAAAGAAAAAATCTAACCTTTTTGTGACCTGGTGTCCAAGGCAATCCATCATCTTGATAACTGTCCTCAGAATGTTTTCCAAAACGTCCATATCTAAAAAAAAAGGGTAAGGAGAGAAAGTAGATGTATGAAATATGTTATAAATTCTAAAATGATTAAAGCATTTTTTTAAGGAATGAATTTTGAATATGATACATAATGTTCTTGGTTTAAGCTCATTTTGGAAATACTGCTTTTAAGAATGATACTGAGGTTACAAATTACAGTCTTGTTAAAGTCCCATGGGCATATGGAATGTTTTTTTCTACAATTGTTTTTAATTAGAGATCTTTATTGATACAGGGTATAGATTTGCATATTTTCCTCATGTATACAGCCACGGTTATTGTCAAAAAAAGTCTTTATTTTTATAAAATTTTAAGACTATTACAACAAAATATTTTAAAATGATTTAAAAAGCATGGTACCTAACATATGTGTTATATGTTAAATTTGTTCAATGTTACCTAACATATAACAACTAATGTGTTTACTTTTAATAAAACTTAAGAAAAAAATTACCCCAATAGTACTTTCGCTTTTTTTCTTTCTTTTTAAAAATGTTTCAGGTTACTCTTGGTTTTTTTTGCTCATAGATAGATAGATGTATGTATATATGCATGTATGTATGTTAGGTAGAATTTGAAATATACAACAACTTGATTAATTTCTCCCTATTTTTCTTGACCTTATTTACTTGTAATTTAAGTGAAAAATATCCACAATAATTTATTTAGATGGCCGTTCTTCTTCTCAAACTTTAAAAATTTGTTAAAGGCAAACCGCATATTTAGAACAGAAATCAAAAGTTGAACAAAGAAATAAAAATAAAAATTTTGGTGTGCCCAGTGTTACAAAACACTATGGATTAATTTTGACTTTCACACCATAAACTTTATATCTGGGCTGAGAAATTCATTGTGTTGCAGGTTAAGCAACATTAAATTTTAAAACACCACCATGGTTTCATCCTATGAGCATTTGAGAAACTTTTATATTTTAGCCCAATTGCATATTTAATGGGCTATCCTCTACTAGGCAGCAGCAGCATTATGAAACTTCTGAATAATTGAGGTCTATGAGAATGACATACAGGAATGTTATTAGGATTTTTCATTTTTTATTACAGTCAATTAGACACTGATATGCTAATAACTTTGGAGATTGTGCATTTAACTGCTTAAGAGAGCAGACAGGAAAAAAAAGGGGGGATCTGTGTTTTAAGCCATAGCATATAGTAGCATAGAAATAATCACAAGCAAAATTTCAAAGATCTTGTTTACTTAGCCGATTAAGAGAACTCTGGTGATGAGAGGGACAAATGTTTTAGCTGTTATTCACCAAGCCTCTTAAATAGTATTAATGCATACAACATTTAAATTATCGGTCTTAATAAGTATGTATACTTCCAATGCCTGCTGAGGAAAAACACAAACATGTTTCAAGGAACAATGCAGTGCTCTTAGGGTCCCACTCCCCAGGACTGAAATTGTAGTTTGGAAAAACTAAGCCTCAGTATTGGGAAATGTGCTAATGAATCAGATAACTCAAGTACATGTTCAAAGTCTATAAAAACAATGGGCTTTTATTTATCAGGTCACATTCTGATCTAGCTATCTACAAGTACCGTCCTCTCCCTCTCATGAAATCAGTTCCACACGATTTAGATGTCTGCATCTCACTGGTTTTCTTGATTTTGGAGTTCCTCGTTTTTACCTCAACCCTCCCTTGATGAGGCTGACCTATCCGCTCATACATCACAACTCTGTTAGCTCATGCAGAAGGTCACACAGGTGACAGAGGTGTTAGCTAAAGCCACTGCTGGTTTCTTCTGAGGCCTATCTATCTTGCAGATGGCTGTCTTTTCAATGTGTCGATAAGACGGAGAGATGGGTGTTTGTTAACAGGTAACAGTAAAAAAAAAATTACTAATATCAAATTTTACAAGTTCCTAAAGAACACTTTCTTCAATAATACTTTACGATATCAAAAAGTGCTGAAGTTCAGTTAAGAGCTCTGGT